>NC_054375.1:11145941-11185509 GCF_017654675.1 Xenopus laevis
CCGAACTAGTGACCTTTCCACCATTATCTAGTTCGATACACATTCTCCATCTATGATCAGCAGCTACCCTTGGGCCGCCGTTGAAACAACCAAACACTACACAGACAATCCCTAATCAGCAGGATCCCAACCTTTTTTAACCATAAAGAGAAGACTAATAAAAATGTACATAGTTATGGCTAATTCTAAAACAAAGACAATAAAAAGAAAGCAACAGGTCCGTGTGCGGCTTTGCTCAAAAAGTGGTGTTGATTGCTATTTTGTTAGTTTCATCTGAACAACATCTCAATGGGATCGCGTGCGATGGACAGGCCTTAATACAATCGCTCTGAGTGCAGATACTAGTGCATGAAGCACGAGACCTTCTGCTTTCTACTATCATTGAGTTACGAGCAACGTAGTAATTGTCTGATGCATCTAAAGACTCTACGATACTCGCAAGCGCGAGAGATACACAGACACAGAAATAATAGATGGCGATACCTACACATAATCTTCATCCACAATAGAGCCTATGAGACAAATGATGTAGGAAGAGATGCTTGCTATACGTACTATAACATACTCAAGCAAAGTCCGGCTTGTGGTATCGAGCACTACATGTCTGTATCTCTCATTTAAGTATGCGTACGAGCTTAACCACACACTCATGCAGGCAGCTCGACGTTCCATTGGCATTGGGAGATTGTAATTCTTGAGCTCCGGTATTTACTATAATTCTCTTTCAGCAGGTCGAGTCCAACAACACTATAAAAATCGAATAGTTTCTTGGCTGTCTACACTGAAGATGCACCAAAGGCAGCAGAAAAATAGCATTAGAACATATTTTAAAGGAACAAGTAAAGCTCAAAAAGAACTCTATATACCTAAGCCCAAGGCACCATAGCCCCTTTAACAAGGGAAGATCAAGTAGCTCCAAAGGATGCACTTAGTAACTAGGACCCACCTCATATATACCAGTGCAAAAACCAACATATCATTAAAAACGTACACACAATTCAAGCTCAGTAAATTTTCTCACGTACATCGAGACCAATAGATACCAGATTGAGGGAACATTGATGCCAGAGTGCAACTCGACATCGCTACCAGAAGATTGCCAATAGCAGATTCTCATAAGATTACGCATGCTTACTGGCACCCAGTTGAAACTTGATCATGGTAATGAGAGATATCTAAATTCTTTCGTAAGAGAGCGCATATCACTATAAAACATTAACAGATGAATATGGCAGGTAATATATAAAATAAACCATTTCTAGAATACAGTATTTTTAGCTTGGAGCAGAGCATGATTGTATTTCATGGGGGTCAGTGAGCCCCCCTTTGAAATCTGGAAAAGTTAGAAGTAGAACGACAAAATTATTAAAAAATATTTAAACAAAAACAATGAAGGACCAAATGAAAAGTTGTTTATAATGTATCCATCTTATAACACACACATGTGTACCTAAAAGGTGGACCATCCCTTTAAGGAATAAAAAGTAGCATTACACGGAGGTTGGGCTGACGGCAGTTAGTATAATGTCTGCCAGTTGAAGGCAGCAATCCACTGAATGCAGCTTTGAAGCAGATTCAGGGTTCTGTTTTGCGATGAATTTCTTAAGTGAGAACCAGGATATGAGGGAGCTGTTGGTTATAGATTTCAAGGGCCTTAGGTATTTAAGTAGGGTATGCACCGAATGCCACTTTTTTGGTTCGGCATGAACCCCCGAATCCTGCGAAGATTCGGTCGAATACCGAATCCTTATTTGCATATGCAAATTGGGCGTGGAAGTGCGACAAAACATAATTTTTACCTTGTTGTGACAAAAAAGTCACTGATTCCCTCCCCGCCCCTAATTTTATATATGTAAATTTAGGATTCAAGTTCAGCCAGCAGAATGCTTCGGCCAATCCCTGCTAAAAAGGCCCGAATCCCGAACAGAATCGCCTGGATGGTGCATCCCTATATTTAAGATACTAACAATTCACAAAGAAAGGGTAAGATGTACAGAGAGATTCCCATAAACTATGGCAGAATAGGTAATTCCACTGTACTAGCACATTCAGCAGGAACACCTAAGTTCCTCATATCTGTAACAGAAGATCCCATAAAACTATGGCAGAATAGGTTATTCCCTGTACTTAAGCACGAATTAGCCGGAACATCCCTAAGTTTTGCCTCACTAGTCTGTAAGAGAGATCCCATCAAACTATGGCAAGATAGGTATTCCCTGTGACTAAAAGCAAATTCAGCAGGAACAGTCCCCTAAGTGCCTCTACCTGTAAGAGAAGATCCCATACAAAACTAGGCAGCATAGTATCCCTGTACTAGAGCACAATTCAGCAGAAGCAGTCCTAAGTTTTGCTCAAGTCATGTACAGGAGAGATCCATAAACTATGGCAGCATAGTATTCACCGCGTAAATAAGCACAATTCAGTCAGGACAGCCCCCTCAGTTTCTCATAGTCCTTGTACAGAAGATCGCCAATAAAACTAGGCAGCATAGGTATTCCCTACTAAGCACAATTAGCAGAACAGTCCCCTAAGTTTGCTCATAGTCTGTACAGAGAGATCCCATAAAACTATGGCAGCATAGGTATTCCCTGTACTAAGCACAATTCAGCAGGAACAGCCCTCTTTTTAATACAGAAGGGCTGAGATATAAGCACCATCTTTCTGCTGTTGGGAGTTGTAACTCAACAACATCTGGTTGGCCATTTTCATGAAGAGTCAGATGGGGTCAATGCCCTTTGTGCCCTGCCCCCAAACCCGCCCTATTTAAAAGGAGCCTCTCAGGTAAGAATGGCCAATCCAGGCAGTATCTCAGTGATAGTGACAGGTCATTAGAGAAACTGAATATAATTCTCCCTCATTGCCCATTCACGGGATTAAGAATTTTTGAAGTCAGCAAAAAAGTCTCATTTCCAGTTCATGGCTGAGCAAAACCAGATATTTATCTGTAATTAGTGAGAAACGTGTGTGACGGCCGCAGCCCCCCCTCCCCCACCACTGGGCTGTACATGGAAGGAGCGGCTTTATATTTCTATATGTGGGACCCACTGTACATAAAGGCAGAAGGAAAGAGTTTTTAATCACTTGTGAGGGGCAGGAGCCCAAGTCCCATCCTTGTGATTTAAGGTTTCATTCTGCTTTTAAATTGAGATCAACCTTGTAACTTCCCAGCTCCAGAGACAAGAGAAAGTGTTGGAAGGGTTACTGTCTGCTCTCTCCTCATTTCCCTACAGAAATAGGGATTGGTAACACTAGATAGGTACCTAATATATAGAGACAAGAGGAAAGTGTTGGAAAGGGTTACTGTCTGCTCTCTCTCATTTCCCTACAGAAATAGGGATTGGTAGCACTAGATAGGTACCTAATATATAGAGAGACAAGAGAAAGTGTTGGAAGGGTTACTGTCTGCTCTCTCTCATTTCCTACAGAAATAGGGATTGGTAACACTAGATAGGTACCTAATATATAGAGACAAGGGGAAGTGTTGGAAGGGTTACTGTCCTGCTCTCTCTCTCATTTCCCTACAGAAATAGGGATTGGTAACACTAGATAGGTACCTAATATATAGAGACAAGAGGAAAGTGTTGGAAGGGTTACTGTCGCTCCTCTCATTTCCCTACAGAAATAGGGATTGGTAGCACTAGATAGGTACCTAATTATATAGAGACAAGAGGAAAGTGTTGAAGGGTTACTGTCCTGCTCTCTCTCATTTCCCTACAGAAATAGGGATTGGTAGCACTAGATAGTACCTAATATATAGAGACCAAGAGGAAAGGGTTGGAAGGGTTACTGTCTGCTCTCTCTCTCATTTCCCTACAGAAATAGGATTGGTAACACTAGATAGGTACCTAATATATAGAGACAAGAGGAAAGTGTTGGAAGGGTTACTGCCTGCCCCTTATTAACCTACTTATGGCTAGTGATTTGCCTGTATTTTGTGCCTCCACTACTTTATTTTACTTTCATTTACCTACATGGCCACTGAGTGGATCAGCCCATAGCCACACTCCCAGGTAATTGTCTGCTCATGTCGTTGTCGCTGACGCTCTAATACGGAGACAAGAGGAAGATAAATGATCCCAGATCTCCAGCAAAAGCCGACGTGAGAGCGCTGAATGTGCATCTTCCAAAACTAACAGAACATCCGTAGCGTGAACTTCCAAGCAAGTGGGCGCATGAAACTGGTCATTAGTCTCCTAATTATTTGCACCTTAACCCTTGTCTGACCAGAGAGGCATCACCTCCCACTCTCAGTTTGCCTCAGGTCCTGTACAGAGAGAGAGAAAGAGAGAGTTACATGGAATAGACTGTCCTAAATATGTGACATTAATTAACTGCAGTCACACGGCACCGGGAAGATTTATGAACCCAACTGCCCAATGGATGTTCTGCTCTGTGTTATGAAAGGGGAGTTTATTAAAGGTAAATCTGTAACCTTGTTATGAGCTAAGGGGGCCCAGTCTGAAGGCCAGTTAGGGGGAGTTTTGGGGTGAGTGCTTATTTGTACCCTGGGTACCCCTGGAACTATAGCAGGGTGACACCCCAATGTTTCTATATATCTGTAACCTTGTTATGAGCTAAGGGGGCCCAGTCTGAAGGTCAGTTAGGGGGAGATTTGGGGTGAGTGCTTATTTGTACCCTGGGTACCCCTGGAACTATAGCAGGGTGACTGTTACCCCAATGTTTCTATATATCTGTAACCTTGTTATGAGCTAAGGGGGACCAGCCTGAAGGTCAGTTAGGTGGAGATTTGAGGTGCGTGTTTATTTGTGCCCTGGGTACCCCTGGATCTATAGCAGGGTGACACCCCAATGTTTCTATATATCTGTAACCTTGTTATGAGCTAAGGGGGCCCAGCCTGAAGGTCAGTTAGGGGGAGATTTGGGGTGAGTGTTTATTTGTACCCTGGGTACCCCTGGAACTATAGCAGTGACTGTTACCCCAATGTTTCTATATATCTGTAACCTTGTTATGAGCTAAGGGGGCCCAGTCTGAAGGTCAGTTAGGGGGAGATTTGGGGTGAGTGCTTA
This sequence comes from Xenopus laevis, assembly GCF_017654675.1. Lineage (NCBI taxonomy): Eukaryota > Metazoa > Chordata > Amphibia > Anura > Pipidae > Xenopus > Xenopus laevis. The sequence continues at coordinate 11,150,969 of NC_054375.1, forward strand.
TTTGTGCCCTGGGTACCCCTGGAACTATAGCAGGGTGTCTGTTACCTCAATGTTAATCTGTTGGTTTTGATAAGGGGGGGGAAGTTTCATAGATACCAGGAAAACTGTCAGTTAATAAGAGTTTATAGAGATATTTATTGCCGTGTATAAGGGACAGGGACCTTTTCATCCTTCCTATGAGACTTTTCACATAACAATCAGTGGATAGAAATGTAGCAAGTGTTTCACCTTCAGATCAGTTAATGTTTCTCATTTTAACGAGGAGCAGAGAAAACGAGAGGCCCTGAGCAGGAGAATGTTCTGGAAAGAATAATGAAGTCGGCTCGTGCGCTTCTGTAAATACTTTGGGCATCTCACTTGCTGATCCATGCAGCTCCCCTGGCAGCTCCGACTCTCCGTAATCCATCAAGGGAGACAGATCTCTGCCTGATCTTTTCCGTCCCTTCTCCCGGTCTATTTGGGTTTCCTTCCTGCAAACCGGAATGTGCCGCCCTCACTTCCCAAGGTCAATGTCAGCTCTGCTGTCTAATTACACTTTCTTCTTATTAAAGCTTCTCACTGACGTCTCATTATGTGATGTGACTTATGTGACAGCTACAATTCTTAAAGGCTACAACTGTCTGTATCATATTTATCAGATCAACATCCAGGGCTGGAATTTCTTGGTGCTTAGATGAAAGTAATTATCAGGCATCTTTTTATTCCTACTAATCCCTTTCTCATTAGGGGAAATTAACAGAGCAGACAGTAACCCTTCCAACACTTTCCTCTTGTCTCTATATATTAGGTACCTATCTAGTGTTACCAATCCCTATTTCTGTAGGGAAATGAGAGAGAGCAGACAGTAACCCTTCCAACACTTTCCTCTTGTCTCTATATATTAGGTACCTATCTAGTGCTACCAATCCCTATTTCTGTAGTGAAATGAGAGAGAGCAGACAGTAACCCTTCCAACACTTTCCTCTTGTCTCTATATATTAGGTACCTATCTAGTGTTACCAATACCCTATTTTCTGTAGGGAAATGAGAGAGAGCAGACAGTAACCCTTCCAACACTTTCCTCTTGTCTCTATATATTAGGTACCTATCTAGTGCTACAATCCCTATTTCTGTAGGGAAATGAGAGAGAGCAGAAGTAACCTTCCAACCACTTTCTCTTGTCTCTATATATTAGGTACCTATCTAGTGTTACCAATCCCTATTTCTGTAGGGAAATGAGAGAGAGCAGACAGTAACCCTTCCAACACTTTCCTCTTGTCTCTATATATTAGGTACCTATCTAGTGTTACCAATCCCTATTTCTGTAGGGAAATGAGAGAGAGCAGACAGTAACCCTTCCAACACTTTCCTCTTGTCTCTATATATTAGGTACCTATCTAGTGTTACCAATCCCTATTTCTGTAGGGAAATGAGAGAGAGCAGACAGTAACCCTTCCAACACTTTCCTCTTGTCTCTATATATTAGTACCTATCTAGTGCTACCAATCCCTATTTCTGTAGGGAAATGAGAGAGAGCAGACAGTAACCCTTCCAACACTTTCCTCTTGTCTCTATATATTAGGTACCTATCTAGTGTTACCAATCCCTATTTCTGTAGGGAAATGAGAGAGAGCAGACAGTAACCCTTCCAACACTTTCCTCTTGTCTCTATATATTAGGTACCTATCTAGTGTTACCAAATCCCTATTTCTGTAGGGAAATGAGAGAGAGCAGACAGTAACCCTTCCAACACTTTCCTCTTGTCTCTATATATTAGGTACCCTATCTAGTGTTACCGAATCCCTATTTCTGTAATTGGGCTGCAGAGCAGGGAACAGGGAGGCAATAATGCCGGTGTCTCGGAGCTTCTCATAGAAAGATACAAGTGAGAGCAGTTTAGTCGATGGAAACCCACAAAGCAACTGACGCTATTAAAAGATCCGGAGATATAAGTCCTCTGGGAGGGGCAGTTTATAAAGGAGAGGGAGTTGCAGTTAAGTAGAGGGGCACGTGGGGATTTTCCTGGCTGCACAGATAAAGATCATATTAAATGATACAATAAAGGGTTTATTCTTGCTGTGTCAGTGGCTTTTAGTTGCCTATGGGAAGAGAGATAGAGAAAGGGGCACAGTACTGATATGTTTAAAGGTCCATGATCCCCATTGTAATATGTGGAGTAATTAGGGAGCACTTGCTGAACTCCGCTTGATATTCACAACCCCATTGATCACCGCTTTGATCTCCGAATGTCCCCTCTCAGTTGCAGCCAAGGTACTTAAGGGTAGGGACACACTGGGCGATTTGGGGAGATTGTCGCCTGGCGAGTAATCGCCGCGACTTTCCACGACCAATTTTCCCCGAATGCCTCCCCTCACTCTGCGCCTGGATAAAATGAAAAATCGCCTGCGCTAATCACACGCGGCGATTTGTTTTCCCGAAGTCGCCCGAAGTTTCCTCGTGAGGCAACTTCGGGCGATTTCGGAAAACGAATCGCCGTGTGTGATTAGCGCCGGCGACTTTTCATTTTATCCAGGCGCAGAGTGAGGGGAGGCATTCGGGGAGAAAAGTCGCTGCGATTAGTCGCCAGGCGACTAAATCTCCCCAAATCGCCCAGTGTGTCCCTACCCTAACTCTGCTGCCGACCCTAAATTCCCCCTCTGATTATGGCTCGTCAGGGTAATTCTAGATTGGGAAGTGCCGGGTGCTCAGTATCAGTATTTAGGCACAACCATGGGCCCCTTCTTTGCACCATTTTATACTACGCTCATTCTTCATAAGAGTTTATTTACAAAGATTGTGTAAGTCAGAAAAGATGGATTATTACCCTTTGGGGCTTGTGATTGTGGGTCCACCTTCTGTATCTATTAGGGGCAACAATGTGGAACAGATCAGGTGACCAGCACTTGTATCCCGCTGTGACTTGTCTTACAGTCGGCACTTGCAGTTGTTTAATGCTAACGACTTCTGACAGTTACAGACTAAATTGTCCCCACCTTGTGCCTTGTCACATCACATCGGCTGAGAGTCATTGGCACAAACATGATGTATTTTAATTTCATGGGAACAACGTTGTGCCCACTTGCCATTGCCAGAAAACAACTCCCAGCTGACGTCCTCATATCCCCATTGGTTAAAGGTTGCTGGGAGTGACAGCGCAACAACAGCAGGTCTGTAGGCTGAATTATCGCCCACAAACTGGGTATTTTGTCTCTTGTTCTGTTACCTTTGAGCAGGTGAAAAGTACAGCCCAGGAGGTGAGTACGGGGTTTGTTGGCATGTTATACCCCCCGGGCATCCTAATGTACATAAATTAATGCAGACAATTAAGGGAACCAGTAGGAACCTGGAGAGATCCCTAAATGTCTCCCCAACCCACCTGTCTTGAATACAGGGCTGCTAAATTCAGTCAGCTCTGTATTCACGGGGGAAACTCAGATCGTTCCCCTCTATTCTAGGACTTAAGGACAGGCACTCACAGTTGCCGATAGCACAGAAATGTGCAAAAAGCTAAAAACACGACGGTTTGCACATGTTTTATACAATTTACCCCTTGAAGGGGTTGTTCACCTTTAAATTAACTGTTAGTAGATGTAGAGAGTGATATTCTGAGACAATTTGCAATTGGTTTTAATTTTTTCTTATTTGTGGTCTTTGAGTTATTTAGCTTTTCATTCAGCAGCTCTCCAGTTTGCAATTTCAGACATCTGGTTGCTAGGGTACAACTTACCCTAGCAACCATACACTGACTTGAATAGGAGACTGAAATATGAATAGGAGAGGCTGAATTGAAAGAGGAGTAATAAAAAGTAGCAATAACAATGCATTTGTAGCCTTACAGAGCATTTGTTATTAGATGGGGTCAGCGACCCCCCATTTAAAAACTGGAAAAAGTTAGAAGATGACAAATAATTCAAAAACTATTTTTTTTAAAAAAAGAAGACCAATTGAAAAGTTGCTTAGAATTAGCCATTCTACAAATTAGGGATGCACCAAATCCAGGATTCGGTTTGGGATTCGGCCTTTTTCAGCAGGATTTGGCCTAATCCTTCTGGCCGGCCGAACCAAAATCCTAATTTACATATGCTAATTAGGGGTGGTAAATCACAAAACAAGGAAGTAAAAATTTTTTCCCCTTCCGATGCCCAATTTGCATATGCAATTCGGATTTGGTTTGGTATTCCACCGAATCTTCCGTGCATCCCTACTATTAATATACTAAAAGTACTAGGGATGCACCGAATGCAGGATTCTGCCTTTTTCAGCAGGATTCAGATTTGTCCGAATCCTTCTGTCCGGCCGAACTGAATCCGAATACTAATTTGCAAATTAGGGATGGAGAGGGAAATCACGTGACTTTTTGTCAAGGAAGTAAAAAATGTTTTCAACTTGCCACCCCTAATTTGCATATGCAAATTAGGATCCGGTTCTATATTGGGCCGAATCTTTCATGAACCAGATGCAACCAGCGAGTAACTTGCCCTTTATTTGTCAGTCCCCTGATATGGGTTTGTGTCCCCGTTCAACTACACCAGCTTCGCCGGCGTTTTTTCACCGGCACGCTGGGAAGGCGGGCGCTGGCGACATGCGCAATAATCTACATTTAATACAATCAGGGCTGCGTCTGGGGTTTATACAGCAAAGTTCTGAGGACAATACATTCCCATTTACTGATTCTTTGTCGTGCACTAAAGGGGGGGGGATCACATCTGCGATCCAGAAGGTCCCCCCTTATCCTTTCCCCCTCCCTGTAACCAAATGGAGCATATAATGATGCCAGTAATCTCTCATAGAGCTAATGAGAACATCTACCCTGTGGCTACAGGGGGGCATAGGAGACCCCAATTAATGGACAATCTCAATATACATTGATAAAACAGGACAATCTCTGGATATGTTGGGGGCCCTAAAATGAATTTGCTGTGGGGCCCAGTTGCACCACTGTTCATGATGGTAGCGACATTACTGTACTAGGGTTCATTTATAGGAGGGAGGCACCAAATTCACTATTTGGGATTCAGCTAAATCCTTAGTGAAAGTTTCAGCCGAATCGGAATCCTAATTTGAAAATGCAAATTAGAGGCAGGAAAGGAAGAAGTCGAAAAAACATTTTGATTTCATTGTTTTGTGATGAAAAGTCATGCAAAATCCCACCCATGGTCCACCCAAATCCCACCCACTCACCTGCAAGCTCCACCCCCTTTATGACCCATGCATCACAGTTTTACTTCTCTTCCTTTGTCAGTACCCCAGGCTAAATGGAGTTTATTAACCCCATCAACACAAATGAGACTATAGGGGGTCGTTAATAATTCCAAGGTATTAAGGGGTGCAAAATTGCAGAGCGAGCCCAAGTTGTATCGGGGCCCTCCCCTCAACCCTGGTCAGTCCACACCACTGGGCCACCAATACCCCTGTGTTAGTCAAGCCAACTTCCCCCAGAGCCCAGCAAAACCCCTGCTATAGGGCAGTCAGTAAGTACAAGTATATCATACAATTGTTTTTTTTTGTGGCTGCAGCTTAGGTGTTGTTTATACAGAGCTCATTTTCTCCCTTTAAACAAAGGGATATAATGTGTTGATGGAAAAACAGAATAAAAACATAAACATGGGATTAAAAATATTTCTTTATTTATAAATAATATTATGTATTATATTATAATGGGATTAAAAATATTTCTTTATTTTTTTTTTTAAATGAAAGAACGTACAGAATATATAGTTAGCACAAGTCCAATTTATTGTGCTTGTGTTTAGCAGTGGTATATGCAGCAGCGTTCCTAGAGGGGGGCGGGCCCTGGTGCGTGATGCGCAGCCGGGCCCCGCCCCCCTCCGTACGGTGCGCTGCCGGGTGGCGTGCGGCGCTGCCAGAGGGCCCTGAGGGGGTGCGGCCCGCTCGGACCCCCTGCTCCCCCGTTAGTTCCGCCACTGGGTATATGGTGTGTATACTGTCCCTTTAAACAGCAGTAAGACTCCCCCCCCGAAAACCAAAACTTAGGGAAAAAGCTTGAGGAATTTTCGTTACCATAAAAAGGTGCACTTCCCCTTTATTTATGAATGCCAGAGAATACAATGTGTACTTAATCTGCAGTTTAACTAATGCACTCGCTGATTCACCCTCTCTCTCTCATTTCCGGGCTCGGTACATTAAAGATAATAAAAAAATTAATTAGATGTCGTTGCTCCGCTAAAAATGACTTTAATTCCAAGGTGGGCGACTGATGGACAGACGGAAACAGATAAAGCAGCAGGATTCATTCTCATTGCCTTCTTGCACCTAAATTTAGCTCTGGAATTCACACGGTGCATTCCCTGCGACCTGGAGTCACAAACTGCAGTGTCCTGAGCTCTAAGCACCAAGCACTGATCTGATCTTTAGATCTCCAGCAACCTGTCCCTACATGGATTGCTCAGGCACCTCAGCTGTATAGAAATAAAGAGAACACAAGGGATGATGATAGAGGACAGTCTGCACATATCGACCTTTGGGAACATTTCCCAATCCTTTAGGCTCCCCATGTAATGCCCCCCTTTGTTTTACTGGGAAGTGTTAGACGCTTGGATTTGAAGCCCCTCTGCTTTCTTTAGTGGGTGAGTCCAACACTTCACAGTAAAAAATGGGGGTGCATTACATGGTGAGTTTTAGGGGGGGGGGATAGTCCTAGTTCTCATATAGGCAGACTAGCAAGGTCTCCTTCCATCATGGGGGAGAAAACAATAAAAAGTCAGGTATCTTTCCCCTTTAATAGAGAAGGGCAGGAATGGTGGAGCTCTCCATGGTGCTGATTTTGACTTTACAGGGTTCCATTGTGCTTTTACAGAATTAAAGACTGACTGGTTATTTAAACAGAAGTACAGGTGTGGGATCTGTTATCCAGAATGCCAAGGACTTGGGGTTTTCCTGTAATCTGGATCTCCAAGGCTAAATCTTTATCGGAAAGGTCTATATAAATACACCAGTAAAGTAATGCTGCTCTGAGTCCTTCTATTGTGTACTCATGGGCTTCTGTATCAGACTTCCTGTTTTCAGCTTAAACTTCCAGGGCTAGGGCTTGAGCATGCTCAGTTTGCTCCTACCTCTCCCCTCCCATCCCTGCTATAATCTGAGCCCAGAGCTAATAGTGAGCAGGGAGAGACTCAGGCAGGAAGTGATGTCACACCAAGCTAATATGGCAGCTGCTATCCTAAACAAACAGAGAGAGCTTCTAGAGCTGTTTACTCAGGTATGGTAAAGTATTCTGCAGCGTAAATATAGTGTTATAGCTTGCACTATTGTGGCTAATCTATTGGCAATAAACAGCTTTGTAGCTTTCCTTCTCCTTTAAAGGGGTTGTTCACCTTTACATTAACTGATATACAGAGGGATATTCTGAGACAATTTGCAATTGATTTTCATTTTTTTGAGTTATTTACCTTTTTATTCAGCAGCTCTCCAGTTTGCAATTTCAGCCATCTGGTTGCTAAGGCCCAAATTACCCTAGCAACCATGCATTGATTTGAATACTGGAATAGGAGAGGAACTGAATAGAACGATGAGTAATAAAAAGTAGAGATAACAATATAATTGTAGCCCCTCCAATTGAATGCTGAAAAGAGTCAGAAGAAGAAGGCAAATAATTCAAAAACTATGAAAAAGGAAAAAACAAAGACCAATTGAAAAGTTGCTTAGAATAAGCCATTCTATAACATACTAAAGGTAAAACATTAAAATGTAACCAATAGGATTGTTTTGCCACCAATAAAGATTTATGCAGTAAAGTTCCCTTCAAATAAAATATGCCTGGGGCATATGGGGCCCGAGGTGTAAGTGCAAGTAGAAATGGGAGCAACAATGCAAATCTAGATGACAGTTGGTGGTATGTTGGCAGTTGGCACCATGAGCTCTCCTGCAGGGCTGGAATGAAGGAAAGGCAAGAGAGGTGGCTGCCTTGGGTGCAACAGAGATTATACACTACCATGAGTCCCTGCCCTAGTGGATCTTACCAGCTAAAGCCCCAATCAATATGTAGGGGAAGTATTAAAGGGGTTGTTCACCTTTAATTTAGAGGCAGACTCCCATGGTCTCCTTTCCATCATTAGGAGGAATAGGAGGATATTTCCCTTTAATGGACAAGGGCAGGAATAGTGGAGCTCTCCATGGTGCTGATTTTGGCTTTACAGGGTTCAATTGTGCTTTTACTGCACTGAAGACGGATTATGTAAAAAGAATTACAGGTATGGGATCTGTTATCCAGAATGGCAGGGACGGTTTTCTGGATAAGGGTTTTTTGTAATCTGGAAGTTTGCAATTTCAGCCACCGGTCACTAGGGTCCAAATTCCCCTAGCAACCATGTATTGATTTAAGAGACAGGACTATGAATAGGAGAGGCCTGAATAGAAAGATGAGTAATAAAAAGTAGCAATAACAATAAATGTGTAGCCATAGAGAACATTTGTTTTTTTAAGATAGGGTCAGTGACCCCCATTTAAAAGTTGGAAAGGGTCCAAAGAAAGTGGCAAATAATTCAAAAACTAAAAAAAAAAAGAATGAGAGAGAAGGATTAACCTGCAGACACCAAGCTCCAGACCCCGTGTCAGCCGATTTCTATCTCTGATAATCTCCTGTAGCGACGCCCATCATTTTGCCCGTACCCCTCAATCACACTGCCCAGCCCCTAACTGTCAGTCAGCAGGAAAGAGACTGACTGACAGTTTTATACTCTCATACTGTACTGTCTAAGGGAATCAATATGGCACCTCCCTCCTCCCATATGTATAAATACAAATATACAGAGAAGGAATGTTCTGGGCACACAATAAGCTATACCCTCATACTGTACTGTCTAAGGGAATCAATATGGCACCTCCTCCTCCCATATGTATAAATACAAATATACAGAGAAGGAATGTTCTGGGCACACAATAAGTTATACCCTCATACTGTACTGTCCCTTAAAAGGAATATAAATGAACTCACCCACTCTATACACACAGATTGTATTGATGGGGATCCCAGGAGAGGGTGATGGTTTTGCACCGGTGCAGTAAGTGAGTTGCTTAATGGAGTAAAAGCTCAATGTGACACGTTAATCTCTAATAAAGGAGAGAGGAAAAGATCAATCCCCAGGCCTAATAAACATCAGTTTGCATAAGCTTGTGGCCCTCGTCCTACAGACCCCCCACTGTCCCCCCTGCAGGAGACTGGGTTTATGGGAACTGACATTTAGAAGCAGTGGGGATTGATTTCTGCCTTTCATGTTGAATGTAATTTAAGAGCGGAGCGTCTTAACTTCTTTGGCTCAGACCTGGGAGCAGCTTTACAGCCCAAGATTTGTTGAGTCTAAATCTGAACATCTCAGGGTGCACCAGCACCCACACCCACACCCAGACTGGGCAAGGAACATGAAGAAAGATGGTGGCATTGCGCTCCCTTACCCTGTGCATTTTTTATAAAAGAGGTGTTCCAGCCGGGGGCAGAGAGTTCTATTTGGCTCATTGTAACAAATTAGCACCTTTCCTTTAAAGTATTTAAGGTTTCCTTGTCCGTAATGCATATGGGTGCTTCCATGGGTACTTGTATGGCACCTTCCATGGCAGCGAGAGAGGTGGGGATTTTGACTGTTCCAAAGCAATGCAGATTCTATGAGTCCACTCTCACATAGGAAACAAGTGCTATCAATAAAGGGAAGGTTGCCCTTTAATCGTTATATAGGGGAGTCACCGGAACCAGTAACAGCAGGGCAGGTAAGTACCCAATACTCACATCATAGTGCCAGGGGTGCACTCTATTCCCAAACCCCTTTCCCTGAGCAAATAATGAGCCTTTGAAATGAGTCTAGAACTCCCTGCAGCCTGCACCGGGCACCGCCATGCCAAGTGATACAATTGTGATGCAACCAGCTGTGTCTTTAAGATTGGGCTAATGCAGTCTCTTACCTCCCAGATACAACTAACCAGGGGGGAGACTCCGTTACTTAAATTTCCTGAGACAGACTCAATATCTCCAGGCAGATCCCTTCCAATGTGTTTCTCGTATTCGTGACAGGGACGCAGCAAAGGCAAGTGTTTTATGGTAATGACAACAGAGGGATTGTGGGTAGAGAGGCCCCATTGTTGAACATTGCAACGAACAGGCTGAAAGCCAGGAATTTATGCTGCCATAGTTTTATGGGATCTCTCTGTACAGACTATGAGCAAACGTAGGGGACTGTTCCTGCTGAATTGTGCTTAGTACAGGGAATACCTATACTGCCATAGTTTTATGGGATCTCTCTGTACAGACTATGAGCAAAGTTAGGGACTGTTCCTGCTGAATTGTGCTTAGTACATGGGAATACCTATGCTGCCATAGTTTTATGGGATCTCTCTGTACAGACTATGAGCAAAGTTAGGGACTGTTCCTGCTGAATTGTGCTTAGTACAGGGAATACCTATGCTGCCATAGTTTTATGGGATCTCTCTGTACAGACTATGAGCAAACTTAGGGACTGTTCCTGCTGAATTGTGCTTAGTACAGGGGATACCTATGCTGCCATAGTTTTATGGGATCTCTCTGTACAGACTATGAGCAAACTTAGGGGCTGTTCCTGCTGAATTGTGCTTAGTACAGGGGAATAGTAATAGAAAAACAGTGTGAGATGCATCTGAAAATTGCACTTTGCACACATCATAATTGAGGCTTATGGACTGAGAGCTCTCTGTATTACTTCCCCTTTAAATTCCCCAAAGCTTTACATATTTCCAGGTCCAATTTATCTTACATTTCTAATTCTTCTCACATTTCTTCCTCTAATTGAATGTGCTGCACGGAAGCAAGAGTATTACAATGGAATGATAATAATAATGTTACTTGCCATGATTGTGCCCAACGGGGATGTCAGGCAAAAAAATAATGAAAATGATTCTGAGCACCATCAAGCCATGGGGGGAAATAGCCGCCGGATTCAGTGAGATCTGCCCCTCCCCCCAAGCATCACTGCCAATCATTCCCCTTCCCAACAGTGCGACTGTTCCTACGTAGAACTAGTTAATAAAGTTGCCCACCCGGACGAAACTTTAATCAGCCCCCGCCAGCTTCCTCCAAGTCTTCATGATTGTACCACACAAATGCCAACACTCAGCGAGTGCCAAGTCTGAGCCAACGTCTTCATTTCACAATAAACTGTTAGTAATGAATGTGCACCATAGGCACCATCTCTCCCTACTATACCTGCTATCCCACAGTCACACTCCCTTCCCAGAGACTATTATCCACTGTTACTATAGGCACCATCTCTCCCTACTATACCTGCTATCCCACAGTCACACTCCCTTCCCAGAGACTATTATCCACTGTTACTATAGACACCATCTCTCCCTACTATACCTGCTATCCCACAATCACACTCCCTTCCTCAGAGACTATTATCCCACTGTTACTATAGGCACCATCTCTCCCTACTATACCTGCTATCCCACAGTCACACTCCCTTCCTCAGAGACTATTATCCCACTGTTACTATAGGCACCATCTCTCCCTACTATACCTGCTATCCCACAGTCACACTCCCTTCCCAGAGACTATTATCAACTGTTACTATAGACACCATCTCTCCCTACTATACCTGCTATCCCACAGTCACACTCCCTTCCCAGAGACTATTATCCACTTTTACTATAGGCATCATCTCTCCCTACAATACCTGCTATCCCACAGTCACACTCCCTTCCCAGAGACTATTATCCACTGTTACTATAGACACCATCTCTCCCTACTATACCTGCTATCCCACAGTCACACTCCCTTCCCAGAGACTATTATCCACTGTTACTATAGACACATCTCTCCCTACTATACCTGCTATCCCACAGTCACACTCCCTTCCCAGAGACTATTATCCACTGTTACTATAGACACCATCTCTCCCTACTATACCTGCTATCCCACAGTCACACTCCCTTCCCAGAGACTATTATCCACTGTTACTATAGGCACCATCTCTCCCTACTATACCTGCTATCCCACAGTCACACTCCCTTCCCAGAGACTATTATCCACTGTTACTATAGACACCATCTCTCCCTACTATACCTGCTATCCCACAATCACACTCCCTTCCTCAGAGACTATTATCCCACTGTTACTATAGGCACCATCTCTCCCTACTATACCTGCTATCCCACAGTTACACTCCCTTCCTCAGAGACTATTATCCCACTGTTACTATAGGCACCATCTCTCCCTACTATACCTGCTATCCCACAGTCACACTCCCTTCCCAGAGACTATTATCAACTGTTACTATAGACACCATCTCTCCCTACTATACCTGCTATCCCACAGTCACACTCCCTTCCAGAGACTATTATCCACTGTTACTATAGGCATCATCTCTCCCTACAATACCTGCTATCCCACAGTCACACTCCCTTCCCAGAGACTATTATCCACTGTTACTATAGACACCATCTCTCCCTACTATACCTGCTATCCCACAGTCACACTCCCTTCCCAGAGACTATTATCCACTGTTACTATAGACACATCTCTCCCTACTATACCTGCTATCCCACAGTCACACTCCCTTCCCAGAGACTATTATCCACTGTTACTATAGGCACCATCTCTCCCTACTATACCTGCTATCCCACAGTCACACTCCCTTCCCAGAGACTATTATCCACTGTTACTATAGACACCATCTCTCCCTACTATACCTGCTATCCCACAGTCACACTCCCTTCCCAGAGACTATTATCCACTGTTACTATAGGCACCATCTCTCCCTACTATACCTGCTATCCCACAGTCACACTCCCTTCCCAGAGACTATTATCCACTGTTACTATAGACACCATCTCTCCCTACTATACCTGCTATCCCACAGTCACACTCCCTTCCCAGAGACTATTATCCACTGTTACTATAGGCACCATCTCTCCCTACTATACCTGCTATCCCACAGTCACACTCCCTTCCCAGAGACTATTATCAACTGTTACTATAGACACCATCTCTCCCTACTATACCTGCTATCCCACAGTCACACTCCCTTCCCAGAGACTATTATCCACTGTTACTATACACCCCATCTCTCCCTACTATACCTGCTATCCCACAGTCCCTTATCCCCACTGTTAAATATGGCCCTGTATAATTCTCACAGTTCAGTGGTATGTGTTTGATATAATTTATTTCAATGAATTCCTTTTCTTGTGGCTTTCTCAGAGATGTTTTTTACCTTCCTATCTTTCTGCCATCTTACACAGAGTGTCATTGATTTCCAAATTTCTTTCCCTTCCTGAGATGGATAATGTTTCAGAGCATCCGTAGGTACCATTTATCCTATTGATCCGACATTGTCTCATTCTCTTTCAGATTTGGATCCAGTGTCAGAAAACTCCAAAGCGTTTGTGTTCCTCTGTCACCTCTTTGTCTCTTCTCAACAGGTTGTTCCTCCCAGAGCTGCTGGCTTGAAAGGTGAATCATTTATACCTTGTGTAGCACAGACAGGGCTGTAACAGATTCTAGATGGATAAAATCCATGTGTTTGGTACAACAGAGAATCACCTCTTAGAGAACCTGGCTGGGACTCTATCCGGTCTATACTGTGGTCCCTTTACTCTAACAGAGTCCCTCCTAGGGAATCCCATGTAAAAAGAGTAGGATAAAGGCAACCCAGACATTGCAGAACTAACTTTCCAACATTCTTCTTTTAGCTGGTCTTGTAGAGAGATGTTGGAGTAGGGAGTTTTTTTAATTCTGGAGAGCTGTAGAACTCAAGACAACATGGTCATGGTCTTTATTTTAGACTTGTAAATTGTTGATGTCTTTACATGATCTGGAAGAATAAGGGGTTGCAGCTTCTGCTTCCAAGGTCTAGCAAGACTCACACAACCTATACATGTACCCAGTAAACCCATGACCATCATGGCCATGGACCCCTACATAAGGGTATTGATGCCACCATTGGTGTCACGGTTACCTATTCCTGTTTTTGGGTTTTATGTACCACATCACGTGATGCTTCAATATCAAGCAGAACTTCAACATAGCCTTCATCTTCACCATCACCTGCCATGCAAAACCTACATCCCCAACCTCATGGACGGAATTAGCTCTGATGAACCATCTACAAGATTACTATGCCAGTCACAGGGGCAATATCAACCATGAGACGAGGTGAGAACTTAGCCTAAGGTTTGTCTTGTCCTTTTTTTTCCAAGTTGTGCAAGCCTACAGAAAGCCCAGCTCTTATTAGTAAAGCATTGCACAATCTCAAAAATGGACTAAAGTTTGCCCCCAGGCAGTCCAAGACTGGGGTTGACATAAGAAGTGGTTGTCCAAGAAGACCAGACACTGGAGTAGCAGGGGGTGGCCAGGCATTGAGTTAAGATCACACGTGGTCTACCAATGGTGGAGTTGACCATTCCACATTCCACATCATATCAAATAAGTTTGGTAACTGGACTCCAAAGCAGGCAGCACCCCATCCATCATGCCCCCTTGTCTCATAAGGCAGCAGCACAAAAATAACTGCTTGGCTGATATCAATCCCAACCAAAATAGTTTTAAAAAAAGAAAAGACTGTTTAAGTTGCTGTTTCATGCATACAACACGGCGCTGAGACTGTCACATACAACATGACAGCAATTACGCTTGCCTTTAATGATTCATTTTAATTAAATTTCCATTTCTGATCCCAGCATGGGACGCTGAGTTCCAGAGAAGACCTGAACCACTTGAACACTGTGAGATGATATCTTGCAGCCTCAGCACTTTGATCTGGTTAATGAGTCCGGAGTTCCCCTTTGTGGCTTCACATGAGCCGGGAAAATACAGAAAACAACTTTTGGCTGAATAATTTAGCTATTATTAATGTTTTAGCTATTTGCTGATAAACAGACATAGATTAAAATGGCTTATCAGGCTTGTTAGGGTTTCAAACCCCATCAGTCCACTCACAATGTAGTATTTATCAAGACATACTGAGTTGTATTTAGTTGAACAAACAGGGTCTATTGCCCTGGTGCAAGCAGAGCATAAGCTGTAGGTAGTGTTAATAGTGCTACTTTGAGTCAGACCAGTTGTAGTTCCACAGAAGTGGATGGAATGGATGTTGATTGGTATAGAATTGGTTAATAAGGTCTGTCAGCAGCAGAGTGACCACGTGAGATGGGGGAAAGTCTGGATGTCCCTGGATACGAAAACGGAAATCATGTAAAGTGAATGGGGAGGAGGAAAGAACTATAAAGTGCAAGGGAATTGGGGATATCTTTCTATTTGGAATCTGACCTCCTATAACACAGGACACTGCAACAATGCTAGTATTTGGTAACCATGCAGGTAAAGTTAGTATTCCTTAAGACTATTTTAATAAGTTGTGTCAGATGCGTTATCCAGTAATGTATTTATTGATGTTGTGTATTATGCCTTATTGAATAAAGTAGTGGTTGTAGAAAGCAAGTGTCAACTCAGTCTTTACACTTATTTTGGGTTAATACAAATCTTAATATTTAACAGGTAGGAAGAGCAAGATATCAACAGTTGGGTAACATGAACAGGGTAGTGCAAGATCGAGAGATTAGGACAAGTTGGAGTAGGACATAGTAGGGACAGTAGGGCAAGATGGAGACAATAGGACAAGATGGAGACAGTAGGACAAGATGGGGACAGTAGGACAAGATAGGGACAGTAGGGCAAGATGGGGACAATAGGGCAAGATGAAGACAGTAGGACAAGATGGAGACAGTAGGACAAGATGGGGACAGTAGGACAAGATAGGGACAGTAGGGCAAGATGAAGACAGTAGGACAAGATGGAGACAGTAGAGCAAGTGGGGACAGTAGGACAAGTTGGGGACAGTAGGACAAGATGGAGACAGTAGGGAAAGATTGAGACAGTAGGACAAGATGGAAACAGTAGGACAAGATGGAGACAGTAGGACAAGTTGGGGACAGTAGGACAAGTTGGAGACAGTAGAACAAGATGGAGACAGTAGGACATAATAGCAACAGTAGGGCAAGAAGGAGACGGTAGGACAAGTTGGGGACAGTAGGACAAGTTGGGGACATTAGGACAAGTTGGAGACAGTAGGACAAGATGGAGACAGTAGGACAAGTTGAGGACAGTAGGAGAAGTTGGGGACAGTAGGACAAGATGGAGACAGTAGGACAAGTTGGGGACAGTAGGACAAGATGGAGACAGTAGGACAAGTTGGGGGACAGTAGGACAAGATGGAGACAGTAGGACAAGTTGGGGACATTAGGACAAGTTGAGGACAGTAGGACAAGTTGGGGACAGTAGGAAAAGTTGGACATTATAGCAACAGTAGGGCAAGATGGGTACAGAAGGACAACATGTAGTGTAAGATGGTGATGTTAGGAGAAGACAGAAGGACAATAATTCGGAAGTCATAGTGTGTAAGACAAGACTAGATATTTTATAGACAAGGGTAGAGCTAATTATTTCTAATTCATTATTTTACTTTATTGTCTCTCTTTCATTATATTATACAAAGAAAGTTTTGCACATAAGGCCCCGCTCTCTGACAGGTCTCATTCCATAATTAGGAACAGCCGTGGGCTCATCTCGCCTGAATTGTCCCCTGGATGAATTTTTGATTTGTTCTTTAGCAATAAGGAGATGTCAGCGCTGTGGCGGCAGTAATATATTAGTACTAAGGATTATTAGGTCTGTCCCCTGACACGGGCTGCGGAATAGAGACTCATACGTGTCCCGTGTGACTCGGAGTGACTCGGAGTGACTCGAAGTGACACAGAGAAGTCGCTCGCCACACGGCTACATGGTTATTGCACGGAGATGAGGTCTTTCTGTTTCAGTGGGCAGGGAATTGTGTTCTAATGTTCTCAGGCTCGGGGAAGGTTCAATTTAGGAAGCGATAAAACAACTCAATGGGCTGCGCTTCCTTTTATGATAACGGGGAGATAGGAATAAAAATGTGTTCGACTTTAACAGCGGGTGTTTAACGTAGCCAATCATCTGTCCCCAAGAAATGGAAACACAGTGGCGCAATACCTCAGTGAGTCAACGTCATTATGGGACCAACGGGCAACCAGCCCTGTAGTTGGATATTTACATATGTTGGCAAACCCTTAGTTGTCTTGAATTAAGGGAGAACTGAATGCTTTTATTTTCTTTCTCCTATTCTTTCATGAAATACATACCAGCTCAAGGTAGTTTGCAGCAGACCGACCCCCTCCTATCTTCCTCTACCAGAATCGGACTGGGGGGCCCAGGGCCCACCAGGGCTGCTGTCTCAGGGCCCCTCTCTGGCCCAGCCCCAGCCTGAGTAAAACAGTAAGCACAGAGCCGGCTACGCCTCGGGTGGGCAGAATTGGGCAATGACTACCTGCCAGTGGGGACAAGGGCCTGGACTAGGGGTAGGCAGAGAGAAGCGGTACATGGCCAGCACCCCCAACTGTTGCACCCTAGGCACATTCCTCTTATGCCTAACCCTAGTTCCCACCCAGAGTAAGCAAGTAGAGTCACTGGTGGGGGTCATTTATTAACACTGCACTCGGTCAGTAACCCATGGCAACCAGTCAAGTAGTTGTCCTCTCTGGCTGACAATCATTGCTTAGTTGCTATGGATTACTGCCCAGGTACAAATTTGCCCAGTGCTTATAAATGAGCTTTCCTTGCATTATATAACCATGAATAACAGGGGTAAATTACTGGGACAAGGGCAGTCATTGCACTTATCGACCACCATTTATTCAAAATATTTCTGCCCATATTTGTGCCCATTTCCGTTCCTTGCACCTTCGCTTAGTTATACAAGGCCATGGCCCTGTTGCAAATCCCGTGCAAGTGAGCGATGTACTAACTCACATGCAGACGTCCTACAATGTTAAGTGCAGTTGCGAGTCTTATAAAAACTAGATGTAAAATTCTGAAATGAAATAGCAAAAACTAATTTCAAAGTAAAAGCATAAACAAGAGGGATTTGGGCATTTCCATAAATAATTGGCACGCATCTGGTTTCTGACAGTCGCACCGAGGATTTAAGATGAGGAGCCATCTCTCTGCGCTCGTGGGTTTGCCTTGAACCGTCACTCGGCGGGACCTGCGCCATAAAGTGACTGTCACTTTGCGTTACTGCAACCTGTGATCAAGCGAGGCAGCTGGCACAAAGGCGGCAGAAAGCCTGTGCCCACCTAGATGTTCCAGGGAGGCTGAGAGCCTGAGAGGAGCCAAGTATCATCTGTCTGGCAGCCGACTTCAAAGATAAATCACAGCACAGGGGAATAATTGGTACTTATGCAAATGAGCATCAATCTGTAATTGTGATTACCTGCGAGTGTGTTTGTATGGCTTACCCGTTCTCAGAAAATAATGGAGCGGCGAAGTTGCAACCTGTTCTACATATCAGCATGGGGGCTCAGAACTTTAAGGACAGAGCAGCTTGGCGTACATGAAATATTAAATCAGCCTCAATAATAAGCACAGACTTTCCCCGATCCCCTCCTGGATCCCTCCGTGCCAAGGTAGAGCTGAGGTTCTGTGGAAAAGCAGAGTTGGGCCCCACTGTATATGGATAACTACTTAGCTTATACCTTATACACAGCATCAGCCCAACAGAATGTCAAAGGGATGCTGAGAATTATGGCTCAGTCCCCCTGCTAAATAAAGGGTACATACATCTTCTCTAAGCCTGTTTAATTGGGCTTTGCACCTTTCCCTAGTAGGCAGCCCAAACCTACATATGCAGGACAGTTTTCCAATGAACCACTTACACTGTGAGGGTCCCAGACGAATTTATGTCTGGAATTGTACCAAGTTGCTAATTCTCAGCCAAAAAAAAGGGATCACATTCTCAGCCAGTTAACTATAAGCCTGTTAGTCTGACATCGGTGATAGGAAAGCCGTTGGAGGAGAAATTAAGAGAAATTAAGAGATAATATTGGCTTTTTTTTAAAATAAAGAATCCATCCACTATAAGTAGGAGATAGGACAACGTTGGAATACACTGGAGATCTGGGCATCAAAAAGGCAACCGAGGTTTAACATTGATAAATGTAGAGTTATGCATTAGGGAAAAAGAGCTAGTTATTGTACACCAAATGGAATTGTGCTAAAGCTTATTTTTACTGAAAGGACTTTGCATCTCTGGGTAGTGTCAATCAGCCTCTGCAAAGGCTAATATAGAACATTCCTTTATACCCCTTGACATTGACCCAAGAGATGAGCGACTCTTTATAGGACCCTGGTAAGACCTCACCTTGAGTATAAAATACAGTTCTGGGCACCACTACATAGGAAGGATATTAATGAGCTGGAAGAAGTGCAAATAAACTAGTAAAAAAAATGGGACAAATACGTCACAACGAAAGACAACAAAGTTGGGGTGATTTTCTCTAAAGATAAGGAACTTTAAGGGGAACGTTTTAACTCCTTAAAAGTACCCTAGACTACACTATAGACCTATCGAAGCATGTCTTCTTAACACAGAGGACAAGTTTCTTACAGTGTTGGACTGGTGGGTCTGAGGGCCGCCATATCAAGGGCCCGCATTCACCAGCTCCGGGCCCCCGACTCCCCCCGCCAACATCAGGGCCCCCCTTCTGCAGCCGCCCACAAACCTGACTCCATCCCACCCTGACCAGCGTGTACCTGTGATTTTCTTCTAAAGGTCAGGGCGGGGAGAAATCGTCAGACAGGTGGGAGTGGATCTCTGGGCCCCACCGAGTTTTTTCCCGGTGTCCCACCGACCCAGTCCGACCCTGGTTGCTTATCAAGTAGACTGGACTGAAGGGATTTTGTTTTGGGGCAACACATATAGATCATCTCTGGTAGGGGTTGTTTTCACTGAAGAAGACGCTCTATCCGGAATACTTTATCTAAAAGCGGCTTCAAAGTCTCCATAGGCAAACAAAATATTCAGAACTACAATTTTTCTGTACAATTTAAACAAAACGTTATGGTCAATTGTGTTTATACATCTCAAACTAGTGAGGTCTGACTCAAAGGTTTGGTGCAAGTAGAACGAGAGCCTCATTAAATCCAAGACGTGAGGATCGGTCAAGGTTCCTATAGTTCACCTGCACTGTGTTATGTTTAATCAAACAGAAATAACTGCATTTTCAGCTTCATTTTTACCTGCACTGTTTTCTTCAATAACAAACTCCGATCTGAAACTGCAGCTTCGAATAATTCCCAATTTCTACATTTCCCCCTTCTGATACCCATGATGTCAATTCTAATGGACAATGCGAGTCATGTTATATAATAGACAGATGAGGATATCAGTCGTCCCTTGGAATGCGCTGGGCATCTTCTCTTTGGCACCGTTGTTCCAGCGCCCACGCAAAGGTAGGATTGACGTCAATCTACTGAGAAACAGATGGACCTGTCATTAGCACATCTAAGGCTTGTCAGATGGCTGCACCGCCGTCCCACCCACATGGGCTCATGGGAAATTTTCTTTCTCCAAGGTTACTGGTGGACCCTTTATAAAAGCCAATGCACTGCTGAGCATGGCCGCTAACACCACAGGGGGAAATTTGATTTACATTTAAATGATGGATCTGTTTATCCAGCACTTTCTTACTTTATATTGTCCTCCCATAGATGTGTGGTGAGTCATAGATGACATCTGAACCTGGTTTATCTCCACTTAAGTACTGAATTCATTGCATTCTGCGCAGCTTATCCGGTATCAGATATCACAGTGGTGGGTCAACAGCCCTAATGCAACACAAATGTCGGCCCCCAGGACAATGGCAATGTATTATTTCAGCAATATGTCTTGAAGAATGTGCTTCTTGCATGATATCTTCTCAGAAGTTCATAACTAGAACTATAGGGGTCATTTATGCAGGGTTGGACTGGGCCAGCAAAACTACATTGAAAAAACCTGTTGGCCCCGACCCGCTCCCTGCCTGAAGATTTGTGCGGCACAGGCCCAATTGCGTCCACAAGATTAGAAAGGCACACCACGTCAGGGATGGGGGCTGCGGTGGGGGGTCCGGGGCTGGTTCGTGGCTACAAAAATAGGATGTTGCGCTCCAAAGGGTGGAGGGGGGTTGCAGCAATGGACTGAGGGTGTTGGTTGGGGTGGGGGCCCAGAGGGCTTGCAGCTGGGGTGGGGGGCCCTAATGTAGGGGACTGAGGGTGTTGGTTGGGGTGGGGCCCCTAATGTAGGGGCCCCATTGGGCCCTTAATCCAACGCTGCAATTATGACCTTCAAGGCAGAATGTAAAGTGGAAAAAATGGCCACAAAACACAGGATTTTTGCTTATCCAGCATTAATGCAGGTTTTTGCACTCTGTTTTGTAGACACCCCCCTTCATGTCCCCAAACTTGCATGTAGGGTTGACACCCGGCCGGTATTTTACCGGCCTATCCAGTAAAACACCTGCCAATGCCGGGGCCGGTATTACAAATTAACCGGCTATCTAGCTGCCGGTAAATTTGTAATACTCCTAACAAAAGCCCTCGGCCGCCACCCAACCTGCTCAAAATCTATCTTTTTTTCTGTCTTCAGGCCAATCGCGCATTTAGACCCTGCCCCTTTATGGCATGCCACACCCCTTTCTACGTCCCGCCCGCCCCCTTTTATGTCACGGCCCGCCCATTTGCTCCCGCCCCAACCACCAGCCGGTAAGCATTGTTTTAAAAGGTGGCAACCCTACTTGCATGTCATCCAAATGTACAAGTTAGGGAGCTTCAGAGGGTGCAGGTCACAATGGAGCCCTGTCCTTACCAACTGTCCTATGGTAAACAATAAGGAGAGGGCTGGAGGGCTCACTGTATATTTTATCTGACACAGGGGGCACAGTGCAGCCTGGGGCAGAGCTCCCCACAAATAAACAATAAGGGGTATGATCTTGCACCTCTACTCATAGTAAATGACCCTTATGTCTCTTTAATGTTATGTGCCACAAGCATTATGTCTCCAGCAGTCTGTCTGTCTCTTAAAACCTGAAACATCATTTTTGTGAGAACATGATAAGGATGTCGTTCCAGCACAGGGAGAAAATATCAGATTGTGCTCCATGTTGGATACAGCGCAGTGATGCAGAGAAGTGATTTCCTATTCCACTTCAGCAGAGACTTATTCACTCTGACAAAAAGGCTAATAAGTTCACCTGACCTCCGAAACATTGGGAGAAGAATATGAATTTAGCCACATGTAACCAAAAGAGATAGGAAGGAATACAGTGTCTGACTGCTCTGGAACACAGATATGTACCATAGCTAGAGAGAAACAGATTCAGGAATAGAGAGAGAGAGAGAGACAGTCAGGTTCAGGAATATATATAGAGAGAGAGAAAGAGTCAGGTTCAGGAATAGAGAGAGAGAGAGAGAGAGAGAGTCAGGTTCAGGAATATATATATAGAGAGAAAGAGTCAGGTTCAGGAACAGAGAGAGAGAGAAAGAGTCTGGTTCAGGAATAGAGAGAGAAGGAGTCAGGTTCAGGAATAGAGAGAAAGAAAGAGTCAGGTTCAGGAATAGAGAGAGAGAGAACGAGTCAGGTTCAGTAATCGAGAGAGAGAGTCAAGTTCAGGAATAAAGAGAGAGAGAGAGAGAGTGCTAGGTTCAAGAAGAGAGAGAGTAAGTCAGGTTTAGAAATAGAAAAAGAGAGAAAAAGTCAGGTTAAGGAATATAGAGAGAGAGAAAGAGTCAGGTTCAGGAATAGAGAGAAAGAAAGAGTCTGGTTCAGGAATAGAGAGAGAGAGAGAGAGAGAGAGAGAGAGAGAGAGAGAGAGAGTCAGGTTCAGGAATAGAAAGAGAGTCAGGTTCAGGAATAGAGAGAGAGAGAGAGTCAGGTTCAGGAATAAAGAGAGAGAGAGAGAGTCAGGTTTAGGAATAGAGAGAGAGAGTTAGGTTCAGGAATAGAGAGAGAGAGAGAGTCAGGTTCAGGAATAGAGAGAGAGAGAGAGAGAGAGAGTTAGGTTCAGGAATAGAGAGAGAGAGTCAGGTTCAGGAATAGAGAGAGAGAGAGAGAGTCAGGTTCAGGAGTAGAGAGAGAGTCAGATTCAGGAATAAAGAGAGAGAGAGAGTCAGGTTCAGGAATAGAGAGTACATACAGTGCCATTGGCTGAAGCTTTATGTCTGCTTAAATGGAATTTAAACCAAATAAATATTTCTAAATGTCATTGCTACTGAAAGCAGTGTCTATCTGGCCATTTCTCTACTCCTGGCTTTGACTTCTGAAACAATGTTGCAAGTCAGTTGCTTCTATTACATTGTATCAAACATCAGAGTCACCAGGGCGGAGACTAGAAATGGCCGCAAAGATGCTGCTTCCAATAGCAGTGAAATGTACTCATAATGATAAAACCAGTTAGAATGAGGAATGAATGGCTATTGGGAAAATGCTTATAATTATATTTTCGTTCACTTGGCAACATTTTTAGATTTGGAATTTCATCCTCCTTTAATTGATGATAAGCACCAATCAGAAGTAGGAACCACCATAGAAGACAACCTGGAGAAAGTATGTTCTGCTGCTCAGTGTGTCATTTATTGAATGATCAAATAACAATGATTGATAAATTGATACAGGGTCTCAGAGATAATCACTTCCACTGCACAGGGCCAAATATAGGTAAATAAATAACTAACTTATTCTGTTCAACCTCATCATCCATTAAGCATAGTTACTCAATGGTAGAGATGTCGCGAACTGTTCGCCGGCGAACTTGTTCGCGCGAACATCGGGTGTTCGCGCTCGCCGGAAGTTCGCGAACGTCGCGCGACGTTCGCCATTTTGGGTTCGCCATTGTTGGCGCTTTTTTTTGCCCTCTCACCCCAGACCAGCAGGTACATGGCAGCCAATCAGGAAGCTCTCCCCTGGACCACTCCCCTTCCCTATAAAAACCGAAGCCCTGCAGCGTTTTTTCACTCTGCCTGTGTGTGCTGAAGAGATAGTGTAGGGAGAGAGCTGCTGCCTGTTAGTGATTTCAGGGACAGTTGAAAGTTTGCTGGCTAGTAATCGTTTTGATACTGCTCTGTTATTGGAGGGACAGAAGTCTGCAGGGGTTTGAGGGACATTTAAGCTTAGGTAGCTTTGCTGGCTAGTAATCTACCTTCTACTGCAGTGCTCTGTATGTAGCTGCAGTGGGCAGCTGTCCTGCTTCTGATCTCATCTGCTGACTGCTGCAATAACAGTAGTCCTTGTAAGGACTGCTTTTATTTATTTTTTTGTTGTTTTACTACTACTACTACTACTACTACTATAAGAGCCCAGTGCTATTAGTCTAGCAGTGTTGGGGAGTGGGACTGGTGTGCTAATCTGCTGCTCCTAGTAGTTCAGCAGCACCAACTTTAATTTTTTTTTTTTAATATTCATTTTTTTTTTATTTTACTTTTTTTTATTTTACTACCGCTGTAGTAGTGTATAAGTTGACCTTTTAGGCATTATTTGCCCTGTAGGCATTATTTGCACACTGTTTTCTTCAACCCGCCATCGAGCTGTGTGACCTTGTTCACATTCTGTCTAAATATCCATAATATTACCGTCTCCAGAAAAAACACCGGAGTCACTTTTTTCAAGCAGCCATAATATATTTTACGTAATCCGTATCCACCGCTGTAGTAGTGTATACGTTGGCCTTGTAGGCATTATTTGCACACTGTTTTCTTCAACCCGCCATCGAGCTGTGTGACCTTGTTCCCATTCTGTCTAAATATCCATAATATTACCGTCTCCAGAAAAAACACCGGAGTCACTTTTTTCAAGCAGCATTCATATATTTTACGTAATCCGTATCCACCGCTGTAGTAGTGTATACGTTGGCCTTGTAGGCATTATTTGCACACTGTTTTCTTCAACCCGCCATCGAGCTGTGTGACCTTGTTCCCATTCTGTCTAAATATCCATAATATTACCGTCTCCAGAAAAAACACCGGAGTCACTTTTTTCAAGCAGCATTCATATATTTTACGTAATCCGTATCCACCGCTGTAGTAGTGTATACGTTGGCCTTGTAGGCATTATTTGCACACTGTTTTCTTCAACCCGCCATCGAGCTGTGTGACCTTGTTCCCATTCTGTCTAAATATCCATAATATTACCGTCTCCAGAAAAAACACCGGAGTCACTTTTTTCAAGCAGCATTCATATATTTTACGTAATCCGTATCCACCGCTGTAGTAGTGTATACGTTGGCCTTGTAGGCATTATTTGCACAGTGTTTTCTTCAACCCGCCATCGAGCTGTGTGAGCTTGTTCACATTTTGTCTAAATATTGATAATATTATCGTCTCTAGAAAAACCACTTGAGTTACTTTTTTTCAAGCAGCATTCATATATTTTACGTAATCCGTATCCACCGCTGTAGTAGTGTATACGTTGACCTTGTAGGCATTATTTGCACACTGTTTTCTTCAACCCGCCATCGAGCTGTGTGAGCTTGTTCACATTTTGTCTAAATATTGATAATATTATCGTCTCTAGAAAAACCACTTGAGTTACTTTTTTTCAAGCAGCATTCATATATTTTACGTAATCCGTATCCACCGCTGTAGTAGTGTATACGTTGACCTTGTAGGCATTATTTGCACACTGTTTTCTTCAACCCGCCATCGAGCTGTGTGAGCTTGTTCACATTTTGTCTAAATATTGATAATATTATCGTCTCTAGAAAAACCACTTGAGTTACTTTTTTTCAAGCAGCATTCATATATTTTACGTAATCCGTATCCACCGCTGTAGTAGTGTATACGTTGACCTTGTAGGCATTATTTGCACACTGTTTTCTTCAACCCGCCATCGAGCTGTGTGAGCTTGTTCACATTTTGTCTAAATATTGATAATATTATCGTCTCTAGAAAAACCACTTGAGTTACTTTTTTTCAAGCAGCATTCATATATTTTACGTAATCCGTATCCACCGCTGTAGTAGTGTATACGTTGACCTTGTAGGCATTATTTGCACAGTGTTTTCTTCAACCCGCCATCGAGCTGTGTGAGCTTGTTCACATTTTGTCTAAATATTGATAATATTATCGTCTCTAGAAAAACCACTTGAGTTAATTTTTCAAGCAGCATTCATATATTTTACGTAATCCGTATCCACCGCTGTAGTAGTGTATACGTTGACCTTGTAGGCATTATTTACACACTGTTTTCTTCAACCCGCCATCGAGCTGTGTGAGCTTGTTCACATTTTGTCTAAATATTGATAATATTATCGTCTCTAGAAAAACCACTTGAGTTACTTTTTTTCAAGCAGCATTCATATATTTTACGTAATCCGTATCCACCGCTGTAGTAGTGTATACGTTGACCTTGTAGGCATTATTTGCACACTGTTTTCTTCAACCCGCCATCGAGCTGTGTGACCTTGTTCACATTTTGTCTAAATATTGATAATATTATCGTCTCTAGAAAAACCACTTGAGTTACTTTTTTTCAAGCAGCATTCATATATTTTACGTAATCCGTATCCACCGCTGTAGTAGTGTATACGTTGACTTTGTAGGCATTATTTGCACAGTGTTTTCTTCAACCCGCCATCTAGCTGTGTGTATTATCGTTTCCAGAAAAACCAACTGAGTTTTTGTTGTTGTTGTTGTTTTTTTAAAAATAATGCCAGGCAAAGGCAGGCCGCCACGCAGAGGCCGTGCTAGGGGCCGTGCTGCTATGCAATCCTGTGGCCCTAGCAAATTTCCCAGTTTTAAAAAGCCAATGACCCTGAACTCCCAAAATGCTGAAGAGGTAGTTGACTGGCTTACACAGCACACCCCATCCTCTACCGTTTCTAACTTTACCACAACATCCTCCTCATCCTCCACTGCTATGGCCACCCCACGTAACACTTCCTCCACCACCGGTGCCCCTTCTTCACTGGGGTCAGAGGAGTTATTTTCCAATGAGTTTCTTGAACTGAGTAATGCGCAACCATTATTGCCAGAAGAAGATGAAGGAGATGAGGACCTTACACCAGATTTAATTCTGGCAGAGAACACGATAGAGATGGACATAATGAGTGATGAGGAGGAGGTCCCCGCTGCTGCTTCCTTCTGTGATGTGTCAGAAGAAATTGATGCATCTGAGGAGAATGATGATGAGGAGATTGATGTTTTGTGGGTGCCTAGTAGAAGAGAGCAAGAGGAGGGTAGTTCAGATGGAGAGACGGAGAGTCAGAGAGGCAGTAGGAGAATAAGACTTAGAAGAAGCAGGGAGGACAGCCCGCAGGGATCAGCAGGGCAACAACATGTATCGGCACCTGTGTTCAGCCGGCCAACGCACCCGCCATTGCCGCCAATACCGCCAACTCCGCCAACTTCTACTGTTACCGCCAGATCGCACACTTCCAAAAAGTCAGCAGTGTGGGATTTTTTTAATGTGTGTGCCTCTGACAAAAGCATTGTAATTTGCAATGAGTGCAGTCAGAAACTGAGCCTTGGTAAGCCCAACAGCCACATAGGTACAACTTCTATGCGAAGGCACATGAGCGGCAAGCACAAAGCACTTTGGGAGCAACACCTCAAAGGCAACAGGCAAACTAAAAGCCACACTCCTTCTGGTCCAGCATCTTACTGCTCTACCTCTGCTCTCCTTGACCCGTCTGAACCACCCTCCACTCCGCCTTCCACCTTGACCACCTGTTCCCATTCCCAGTCATCTGCCACCAGCCAAGTTTCTGTGAAGGCCATGTTTGAGCGTAAGAAGCCAATGTCTGACTGTCACCCCCTTGCCCGGCGTCTGACAGCTGGCTTGTCTGCACTCTTAGCCCGCCAGCTTTTACCATACCAGCTGGTGGACTCTGAGGCCTTCCGCAAATTTGTAGCAATTGGGACACCGCAGTGGAAGGTACCCAGCCGCAATTTTTTTTTCTAAAAGGGAATACCACACCTGTACCAACATGTGCAGAGCCAAGTTACCGCATCTCTGTCACTTAGTGTTGGGCCAAAGGTCCATATGACTACTGACGCATGGTCCTCCAAGCATGGTCAGGGCAGGTATGTCACCTACACTGCCCACTGGGTGAACTTGGTAATGGCTGGGAAGCAGGGAATGGGTAGCTCAACAACAACAGTGGAGTTGGTGTCACCGCCACGGATTGCACGCGGTTCTGCCACCACCTCTACTCCTCCATCGCTCTCTACCTCGTCTTCTTCTTCTTCTTACTCTGCTGCTGGGTCCTCCTTCTCCTCCTCCACACCTGTGCACCCCCAGCTCCCCCTAGGCTATTCGACGTGCCAGGTACGCCGTTGTCACGCTGTCTTGGGGATGACGGTGCCTGGAAAGCAAAAACCATACCGGATCTGTACTCCTGTCATCTCTGCAGTCACAGGCCGATCGGTGGCTGACCCCACACCAACTGCAGATCGGAAAAGTGGTGTGTGACAATGGAAGCAATCTGTTGGCAGCGTTGAGACTAGGCAATTTAACACATGTGCCCTGCATGGCACATGTGTTAAATTTAATAGTCCAACGTTTTGTCTCCAAGTACCCAGGATTCCAGGACGTTCTCACCCAGTCCAGAAAGGTGTCGGCCCATTTCAGACGTTCCTACACAGCCATGGCACGCCTTGCTGACATTCAGCAGCGCTACAACATGCCAGTCAGGCGTTTGATTTCTGACAGCCAGACTCGCTGGAATTCAACGCTCCTTATGTTGGAACGTCTGCTGCAACAACAAAGGGCCGTCAACGAGTACCTTTTTGAACTGGGTGGTAGGACTGGATCTGCACAGCTGGGGATTTTTTTCCCCCGTTACTGGGTGCTTATGCGCGATGCCTGCAGGCTCATGCGACCTTTTGAAGAGGTGACAAATATGGTCAGTCGCACCGAAGGCACCATCAGCGACCTAATACCCTTCGCTTTCTTCCTGGAGCGTGCCGTGCGACGAGTGACAGATGAGGCTGTAGACCAGCGTGACGAGGAGCTGGAAGCGCACGATTTCTGGTCGGAATCACCAGAACGAACCCAGGCACCTGCTGCAACGCAGGGAGAGGTGCCAGAAGTGGAGTCAGAGGAGGAAGGTGGCTTTGTGGAGGAGGAGGAGGAGGACCAACAGGAGCAGGCTTCCCAGGGGGCTAGTGGTGACCTTTTGGGGACCCCTGGTCTTGTACGTGGCTGGGGGGAGGAGACCGTGGATGATGCAGTCCTTGATAATGAGGAAGCGGAGATGGATAGCTCTGCATCCAACCTTGTGAGAATGGGGTCTTTCATGCTGTCATGCCTGTTGAAGGACCCCCGTATCAAGAGGCTTAAGGAGAAGGACCTGTACTGGGTCGCAACGCTACTAGACCCTCGGTACAAGCATAAAGTGTCAGAAATGTTACCAACATACCACAAGTCCGAAAAGATGCGGCATTTACAAACCAGCCTGCAAAACATGTTGTACAATGCTTTTAAGGGTGATGTCACTTCAGGAACTCATCAACATTCCAGGGGCAGAGGTGCCAGTAATCCTGCCACGAGCACACCTGCAAGGACAAAGCCCTTTGGCCAGTCTGTAACGTCAGACATGCAAATGTTTTTCTGTCCAAGGCAGCGCCACAACCCTTCTGGATCCACCCTCAAAGAACGCCTCGACCGGCAGGTAGCGGACTACCTGGCATTAACTGCAGATATCGACACTCTGAGGAGCGATGAACCCCTGGACTACTGGGTGCGCAGGCTTGATCTGTGGCCAGAGCTGTCACAATTTGCCATGAACCTCTTGTCTTGCCCAGCCTCAAGTGTGCTCTCAGAAAGGACCTTCAGTGCAGCAGGAGGGATTGTAACTGAGAAGAGAAACTCGCCTAGGTCACAAAAGTGTCGATTACCTGACCTTTTATTAAAATGAATGAGGGGTGGATCTCGGAGGGTTACTGCACGCCGGAAGACTTGTTCTGACTTCTATGCAGCTGTCCTTCTCTTCAAGCCTCATGACTCCACACACAGCTGTCCTTTAGCGTCCTCCTCCTCCCTCCGCCACCGTTACAAACTAGGGTGCAAACCCTACTGGTTTAATTTTTCTGGCCTCTGTGCTTCAGTGGCTGCAACCAAAAAAACTGGGGCAAACAATGTCTACAAGGTCAACGTATGGCAAAAAATGACTATTTTCAGCATTTATATGGCATATTTTTTTCTGGCAACTGTGCTTCAGTGGCTGCGTCCAAAAAAATGCATATTTTCTGCATTTATATGGCATAATTTTTCTGGCAACTGTGCTTCAGTGGCTGCGACCAAAAAAATGCATATTTTCTGCATTTATATGGCATAATTTTTCTGGCCTCTGTGCTTCAGTGGCTGCAACCAAAAAAATTACTATTTTCAGCATTTATATGGCATAATTTTTCTGGCCTCTGTGCTTCAGTGGCTGCAACCAAAAAAATTTATATTTTCAGCATTTATATGGCATAATTTTTCTGGCAACTGTGCTTCAGTGGCTGCGACCAAAAAAATTACTATTTTCAGCATTTATATGGCATATTTTTTCTGGCCTCTGTGCTTCAGTGGCTGCGGCCAAAAAAACTGGGCAAACAATGCCTACAAGGTCAACGACGTTGACCTTGTAGGCATTGTTTGCCCAGTTTTTTTGGCCGCAGCCACTGAAGCACAGAGGCCAGAAAAAATATGCCATATAAATGCTGAAAATAGTAATTTTTGCCATACGTTGACTCAACGTATATGGCAAAAAATGACTATTTTCAGCATTTATATGGCATATTTTTTCTGGCAACTGTGCTTCAGTGGCTGCGACCAAAAAAATGCATATTTTCTGCATTTATATGCATAATTTTCTGGCCTCTGTGCTTCAGTGGCTGCAACCAAAAAAATTTATATTTTCAGCCATTTATATGGCATAATTATTCTGGCAACTGTGCTTCAGTGGCTGCGACCAAAAAAATGCATATTTTCTGCATTTATATGGCATAATTTTTCTGGCCTCTGTGCTTCAGTGGCTGCAACCAAAAAAAATTTATATTTTCAGCATTTATATGGCATAATTTTCTGGCAACTGTGCTTCAGTGGCTGCGTCCAAAAAAACTGGGCAAACAATGTCTACAAGGTCAACGATATGGCGAAAAATTACTATTTTCAGCATTATATGGCATATTTTTTCTGGCAACTGTGCTTCAGTGGCTGCCGTCCAAAAAAACTGGGCAAACAATGCCTACAAGGTCAACGTATGGCAGTTGTTTAAAGAGAACAGTAGATTACTAGCCAGCAAAGCTACCTAAGCTAAAATGTCCCTCAAATCCCTGCAGACTTCTGTCCCTCCAATACAGAGCAGTATCAAGCAGATTACTAGCCAGCAAGCTTACTATCATCTGTCCCTGAAATCACTAACAGCTCTCCCCCTACACTATCTCTTCCAAGCACACACAGGCAGATTTTTCAGATACATTTTTGCCCTTGATCCCCCTCTGGCATGCCACTGTCCAGGTCGTTGCACCCTTTAAACAACTTTAAAATCATTTTTCTGGCCAGAAATGTCTTTTCTAGATGTTAAAGTTCGCCTTCCCATTGAAGTCTATGGGGTTCGCGAACCGTTCGCGAACCGCTCGCATTTTTGCGCAAGTTCGCGAATATGTTCGCGAACTTTTTTTCCGACGTTCGCTACATCCCTACTCAATGGCAACTCCATCCAAATATTAAAAAAAGGAACAGTATTTGCCTAATGAAAGCAACTTTCTATGGTACATTAACAACCCATTCACATTGGTTTTACTTGTTAATGCAATTGCCTTCAAATCATTTGTACGTCCCTTTCTGTTCTCTGCTCTCCTCATCCTGACTACATGTACCATTAAAATATAGCAGCAGTCAGCTCTCCTCCAGCCAAGACTCTTATTTCCAAAATACCTTTACTCTTCTGTCATTCTTCTTCATTGGGCTTTTAATAACAGAACATGCAGTCCATTTAGGGCACTGGATTCTTGGATGGAGAAGAGCTGAAGAGGTCTACATGGTGGTCTGTTCAGAGTTAGGAAGGGGAAGAAGTATTTGTTTTCAGGTTTCCAAACAAAAACCATACATTTGAAAGATTTTCGTACAGATTTCGCCAGATGAAAAATTACACTCATCCCTAGTCAGGGTAGATTCTGTGATAGCTTGCTCTACGTGTGAGAGTCAAGGTGAGGGTAATTAGCAGAACAGTCAGTGGCTCCAATGAGCTGAGCAGAAGGGTAAGTAACCCGCCAGAATAGGGACTCAAACAGTCACGTTCAGGAATAGAGAGAGAGAGTCAAGTTCAGGAATAGAGAGAAAGTAAGTCAGGTTCAGGAATATAAAAAGAGAGTGAGTCAAATTCAGGAATAGAGAAATA
Source organism: Xenopus laevis (assembly GCF_017654675.1). Classification (NCBI taxonomy): domain Eukaryota; kingdom Metazoa; phylum Chordata; class Amphibia; order Anura; family Pipidae; genus Xenopus; species Xenopus laevis. The sequence goes on from NC_054375.1 coordinate 11,183,144, forward strand.
TAGAGAGAGTCAGGTTCAGGAATAGAGAGAGAGTCAGTTTGAAGAAAAAAAAAATATATATAGAGAGAGAGAGAGTCATGTTCATGAATAGAGAGAGAGAATCAGATTCAGGAATATAGAGAGAGGGTCAGGTTGAGGAATAGAGAAAGAGAGAGACAGGTTCAGGAATAGAGAGAGAGAGAGTCAGGTTCATGAATAGAGAGAGGGAGGGAGTCAGGTTCAGGATTAAAGAGAGAGAAAGTCAGGTTAAGAAATACAGAGAAAGAGTCAGGTTCAGGATTAGAGAGAGAGAGTCAGGTTCAGGAATAGAGAGAGAGAGTCAGGTTCAGGAAAAGAGGGAGATTCAGGTTCAGGAACAGAGAGAGGGAGAGCTAGGTTCAGGAATAGGGAGAGAGGGAGAGAGAGAGAGGGGAGGAGAAAGAGAGAGAGAGTCAGGGATAGAGAGATAGATAGATAGATAGAGAGAGAGAGAGTCAGGGATAGAGAGAGAGAGTAGGTTCAGGAATAGAAAGAGAGAGAGTGTCAAGAATAGAGAGAGAGTCAGGTTCAGGAACAGAGAGATTCAGGGATTTTGATTTTATAATTTCAGTGAAGTTTCCCAGTAAAATATTCAAGAACATAAATCCCAACATGAGTCACATCTATAGCAGTTTGTCGTGTAACTCACAGACACACAAAATCAATCCTAATACCCTTCTGTAATGTAATAAACTTTATCATGTGATGGTACAAGGCAAAAGGAATCACAAAATCATTTGTAACTCAATTGTGTAACACGAGCGCAACCTCAAAATCACTGCAAATTATTCAACGTCCAGAGATGGAAAAATAACTTGTAATTCACAATCCAAAGGTGATTGTCAGCGGAGTAACTCACGAGCAAACAGACAGATTTCTGGGATCATTTATAAACACAACGGAGTCTAAGCTAAATTAATAGTGTATCGATACTGTTAATTAATTTATACCTTTCCAGCAATGTAACAATACGATATTTTTTTATAAATAAAATAAAATAAAAAAACACAACCAGGTGACAAGAAAAATGACACAATTATTGGGAAGGTAATAAACAAGTTTAAACATCTGCACTAGAAAATGAAAGGGAAACAATGAGGAACTATTTCATTCTGACTAAACAGACACAAAGACAGACGTTCAGAAACTCACACCGACTTCAGCTTGTCTGCAAATATATTAGGAAAATATATTTATTTCTGTGTCATTTGGTTTATAAATTGCTCCACAGTCAGAGATAAAGTGGAACTGCACATGTAATATAGCCATATGGGAAGGGAGTGTGACTGTGGGATAGCAGGTATAGTAGGGAGAGATGGTGCCTATAGTAACAGTGGATAATAGTCTCTGGGAAGGGAGTGTGACTGTGGGATAGCAGGTATAGTAGGGAGAGATGGTGTCTATAGTAACAGTGGATAATAGTCTCTGGGAAGGGAGTGTGACTGTGGGATAGCAGGTATAGTAGGGAGAGATGGTGCCTATAGTAACAGTGGATAATAGTCTCTGGGAAGGGAGTGTGACTGTGGGATAGCAGGTATAGTAGGGAGAGATGGTGCCTATAGTAACAGTGGATAATAGTCTCTGGGAAGGGAGTGTGACTGTGGGATAGCAGGTATAGTAGGGAGAGATGGTGTCTATAGTAAACAGTAGATAATAGTCTCTGGGAAGGGAGGTGTGACTATGGGATAGCAGGTATAGTAGGGAGAGATGTGTCTATAGTAACAGTGGATAATAGTCTCTGGGAAGGGAGTGTGGCTGTGGGATAGTAGGTATAGGTAGGAGAGATGGTGCCTATAGTAACAGTGGAGTGTCTGGGAAGGGAGTGTGACTGTGGGATAGCAGGTATAGTAGGGAGAGATGGTGTCTATAGTAACAGTGGATAATAGTCTCTGGGAAGGGAGTGTGGCTGTGGATAGTAGGTATAGGTAGGGAGAGATGGTGCCTATAGTAAACAGTGGATAATAGTCTCTGGGAAGGGAGTGTGACTGTGGGATAGCAGGTATAGTAGGAGGATGGTGCTATAGTAACAGGGATAATAGTCTCTGGAATGGGGTGTGACTGTGGGATAGCAGGTATAGTAGGGAGAGATGTGTCTATAGTAACAGTGGATAATAGTCTCTGGGAAGGGAGTGTACTGTGGGTAGCAGGTTATAGTAGGGAGAGATGGTGTCTATAGTACAGTGGATAATAGTCTCTGGGAAGGGAGTGTGACTGTGGATAGCAAGGTATAGTATGGTGCCTATAGTAACAGTGGGATAATAGTCAAGTATGTGTCTATAGTAACAGTGGATATAGTCTCTGGGAAGGGAGTGTGACTGTGGGATAGAGGTATAAGTAGGGGAGAGATG
>NC_054375.1:11190509-11306484 GCF_017654675.1 Xenopus laevis
GAAGGAGATGTATAGTAAGGGAGAGATGGTGCCTATAGTAACAGTGGAATAATAAGTCTCTGGGAAAGGGAGTGTGGGCTGTTGGGATAGCAGGTATAGTAGGGAGAGATGGTGCCTATAGTAACAGGGGATAATAGTCTCTGGGAAGGGAGTGTGAACTGTGGATAGCAGTATAGTAGGGAGAAGATGGTGCCTAATAGTAAAGTGGGATAATAGTCTCTGGGAAGTGGATGTGCGTGGGACTAACAGGTTATAGTAGGGAGAGATGTGCTAATAGTAAAAGTTCCCAATCCCCCATTCACCCCAACATCCTCCCCCATTCCCTATACATCCTCCCCATTCACTCCTCCTCCCTCCCCATTCACCCCAAATTCTCCCATTCCACCCCAAAATTCCCATTCACGCACCATCCCGCATTCATCCAATCCCTAACCAATCAACCCCAAAATTCTCCATCACGCCGCAACATCCTCTCCATTCACCCCATATCCCCCAATTCACCCCCAATCCCAAGTTCACTCACAACATCCTCTCCCATCTCAACCCCAACATCCTCCCATTCACCTCCAAATTCCCCCATTCACTCCACTTCCTGCATTTACCTAAATTCCCCAATCACCCCAAATCACCCCAACATCCCCTCTCCCATTCACACCACATCCCCATTAACCCTAAAGTTTCCACCCATTCACAACCCATCACTTCCCCCATTTCACCCCAACATCCTCTCCCACTTCACCCCCAAATTCCCCCATTCACAGTGCCCAACATCCTCCCCATTCACCCCATCGCCCCTCCCCCATTCCCTCAAATTCCCAATCACCTTCAAATTCCCCCATTCACCGCCCAGAACATTCTCTCCCTTCAACGCCCTCATGTGCCATTCCAACGTCCAGCTCCCCCCATTCCCACACATCCTCTCTCCATTCACCCCAACCATCTTCCCTCCATTCACCCCAAATTCGCCCCATTACTCCACATCCCTGCATTCCCCCAAAATTCCCCAATGCACTCCCAAATTCCCCATTCACCCAATATCCTCTCCCATTCACGCCACATCCCCTACCATTTACCCCAAATTTCCCCGCATTCACTCCTCAACTCCCCATTCACACCATCATCTCCCCCATTCACGCCCAACTCTCCTATTCACCCCACATCCCCCATTCACCCAATTCCCCAATTCACCCCAACATCTCCCCATTCCACACCAGAATCCCCCATTCACCTAAATTCCCCATCACCCAACATCCCTCCCCCATTCATCCCCAAACTTCCTCCTCATGTCAATCCTGCATCTCCCATCTCACCGCGAATTCCCCCATTCACCGCCAATTCCTTCCATTTCACAGCCGAACACACCCTCCCCATTCACCCCCAAAATTCTCACAATTCATGATCCAACATCCTCCCCCATTCATACCCAAACATCCCCCCCCATTCACGCGCCTAATTCTCCTTCACCCGAACATTCCTCGCCCATCACCCAAATCATCACATTCATCCAACACCCTCCCCCCATTCACCCAACATCCTCGCCCCATTCACCCACATCCTCCCCATTCACCCAAATTCCCCCATTACACCCCAACTCCTCCACTATTCCACCGCCAGATCCTCCCCCATTCACCCCCAACATCCTCCCCTTCAACCCATCCTCTCCCCATTTCACCCCAAATTCCCCTATTCACCCCAACAATCCTCACGCCTGTTCACCCCTAAGATCTCCCATTCACCCCAAATTCCCGACATTCACCCCAACATCCTCCCTATTCACACCCAAGATCTCCCCAATTCACCCCAAATTCCTCCATTCACCGCAACATCCTCACCCCATATCACCCCCATCCATGAGCCTCCCCCATTCACCCAAAAATTCCCCAATTCCCACAACATTCTCCCCCAATCACCCCAATTTCCCCCAATATCCTCCCCCATTCACCCCAATATCCTCCCCCATTCACTCCCAACATCCTCCCCTTCACCCCCAAATTCACCCATTCACCCACATCCTCGCATTCACCCCATTTCCCTATTCACCCCTAATTCCCCGATTCACCCCGACATCTCCCCCATTCACCCCAAATTCCCGATTCACCCCAACATCCTCCCCCATTCACCCCAACATCCTCTCCCACTCACCCCAATCCCCGCATTCACCCCAATTCCACCATTCACCCCAAATTCCACCATTCACTCCGATATCCTCCCCTATTCACCCCAAATTTTCCCATTCACCCCAAATTTCTCATTCACTCACACATCCCCCTATTCACCCCACATCCCCCTATTCAACCCAAATTCCCCCATTCACCCCAACATCCTCCCAATTCATCCCACATCCCCCATTCACCCAACTTCCCCAATTCACCCCAACATCCTTCCCCATTCACCCCAAATTCCCCCATTCACCCCAATTCCCCCAATCACCCCAAATTCCCCCATTCACCCCAACATCCTCTCCCCATTCACCCCACATCCCCCAATCACCCCAAATTTCCCCATTCACCACAACATTCTCCCCATTCACCCCCAACTTCCTCCCCAGTCACTCCAAATTCACCCATTCACCCCAACATCTCCCTGTACCCAAATGGAGCATATAATGATGCCAGTTCACCCCATAGAGTTAATGAGAACATCTACCCTGTGGCTACAGGGGGCATAGGGAGACCCCAATTAATGGACAATCTCAATATGCATTGATAAAACGGCACAATCTCTGGATATGTTGGGGGCCCTAAAATTCATTTGCTGTTGTTCCCAGAATCCTCTAGTTGCACCACTGTTCATGATGGTAGCGACACTACTGTACTAGGGGTTCATTTATAGGAGGGATGCACCAAATTCACTATTTGGGAATTCAGCTAAATCCTTAGTAAAAGTTTCAGCCGAATCAGAATCCTAATTTGAAAATGCAAATTAGAGGCAGGAAAGGAACAAGTCGAAAAAAACATTTTGATTTCATTGTTTTGTGATGAAAAGTCATGCGATTTCCCTTCCTGTACCTAATTTGTATATGCAAATTTGGATTCGATTCAGCCAAGCAGAAGGATTCGGCAGAATCTAAATCCTGCTAAGAAAAGGCCGAATCCTGGATACAGAGCATCCCTAATTTATAGTGAGGTGCAACTCAGCGCACAAAATTGCGCCTTTTAAGATGCTGCTCTGTGCCGGATGCACCCAGCTTGGCATATGAGGGCAATGTTTGGGCAGAGGGGAACAGACTTTAAGCACCGGGTGTCTGAATCCAGACTACAGAGCCCCTATACATGGCACTCAATATTGGATACTCGGAGCAAGTCCCCCACCATTGGGTACAAGCACATTGTGATGGATTATAGCCGTTATATTGGAAATCTGGGAAAGAATAGGGTATTGTGGGTAAGTAACAGGATTTATGCATTATAGTTTGGGAATAGCTGTACAAATAGCCTGTAAAGGGATTGTCATGGGGCCCAGAGAACCCTTATTATTGACCTATTTGGCCCCTGGGAGAAAGGGTCAGCCAACAAGTACAACGGAGCCTCCAACTAAAAACAATCCAATATACAGTCATGACCAAGCTGTAGACCCACTTAACTTATATTATGACAAAATCCCACCCATGGTCCACCCAAATCCCACCCACTCACATGCAAGCCCCACCCCCTGTGTGACCCATGCATCACAGTTTTACTTCTCTTCCTTTGTCAGTACCCCGGGCTAAATGGAATTTATTAACCCCATCAACACAAATAAGACTATAGGGGGTCTTTAATAATGCCAAGGTATTAAGGGGTGCAAAATTGCAGAGCCAGCCCAAGTTGTATTGGGGCCCTCAACCCTGGTCAGTCCACACCACTGGGCCACCAATAACCCTGTGTTAGTCAAGCCAACTTCCCCCAGAGCCCAGCAAAACCCCTGCTATAAGGCAGTCAGTAAGTACAAGTATATAATACAATGAATTGTGTGGCTGCAGCTTAGATGTTGTTTATACAGAGCTCATTTTCTCCCTTTAAACAAAGGGATATAATGTGTATTGGGAAGGGCTGGGGGGAGTGAGTTGATGGAAAAACAGAATAAAAACATAAACATGGGATTCAAATATTTCTTTATTTATAAATAATATTATTTATTATATTATAATGGGATTAAAAATATTTCTTAATTTTTTTTTATAAATGAAAGATCATGCAGAATATATATTTAGCACAAGTCCAATGTATTGTGCTTGTGTTTAGCAGTGGTATATGGAGTGTATACTGTGCCTTTAAACAGCAGTAAGACTCCCCACCCAAAACATAGGGAAAAAGCTTGAGGAATTTTCGTTACCATAAAAAGGTGCACTTCCCCTTTATTTATGAATGCCAGAGAATACAATGTGTACTTAATCTGCAGATTCCCCCCTCTCTCTCTCTTATTCCCGGGCTCCGTATATTAAAGATAATAAAAATTAAATCAGATGTCGTTGCTCCGCTAACAATGACTTTAATTCCAGGTTTGGCGACTGATGGACAGACGGAAACAGATAAAGCAGCAGGATTCATTCTCATTGCCTTCTTGCACCTAAACTTAGCTCTGGAATTCACACGGTACATTCCCTGCGACCTGGAGTCACAAACTGCAGTGTCCTGAGCTCTAAGCACCAAGCAGTGATCTGATCTTTAGATCTCCAGCAACCTGTCCCTACATGGATTGCTCAGGCACCTCAGCTGTATAGAAATAAAGAGAACACAAGGGATGATGATAGAGGACAGTCTGCACATATCGACCTTTGGAAACATTTCCCAATCCTTTAGGCTCCCCATGTAATGCCCCCCTTTGTTTTACTGGGAAGTGTTAGACTCTTGGATTTGAAGCCCCTCTGCTTTCTTTAGTGGGTGAGTCCAACACTTCACAGTAAAAAATGGGGGTGCATTACATGGTGAGTTTTAGGGGGGGGGTAGTCCTACTTCTCATATAGGCAGACTATCAAGGTCTCCTTTCCATCATTGGGGAGAAAACAATAAAAAGTCAGGTATCTTTCCCCTTTAATAGAGAAGGACAGGAATGGTGGAGCTCTCCATGGTGCTGATTTTGACTTTACAGGGTTCCATTGTGCTTTTACAGAATTAAAGACTGACTGATTATTTAAACAGAAGTACAGGTGTGGGATCTGTTATCCAGAGTGCCAAGGACTTGGGGTTTCTGGATAAGGTTTTTTTTTCCCTGTAATCTGGATCTCCAAATCTTTATCAGAAAGGTCTATATAAATACACCAGTAAACACTCAAAGTAATGCTGCTCCGAGTCCTCTGTTAATAGAAACACCACATTTCTTTCCTTCTATTGTGTACTCATGGGCTTCTGTATCAGACTTCCTGTTTTCAGCTTAAACCTCCAGGGCTAGGGCTTGAGCATGCTCAGTTTGCTCCTCCCTCCCCTCCCATCCCTGCTGTAATCTGAGCCCAGAGCTATGAGTGAGCAGGGAGAGACTGAGGCAGGAAGTGATATCACACCAAGCTAATATGGCAGTTGCTATCCTAAACAAACAGAGAGGGCTTCTAGAGCTGTTTACTCAGGTATGGTATTCTGCAGAGTAAATATAGTGTTATAGCTTGTACTATTGTGGCAAATCTATTGGCAATAAACTGCTTTGTAGCTTTCCTTTCCTTTTTCCTTTAAAGGGGTTGTTCACCTTTACATTAACTGATATACAGAGGGATATTCTGAGACAATTTGCAATTGGTTTTAATTTTTTTGAGTTATTTAGCTTTTTATTCAGCAGCTCTCCAGTTTGCAATTTCAGCCAACCGGTTGCTAAGGTCCAAATTACCCTAGCAACCATGCATTGATTTGAATACTGGAATGTGAATAGGAGAGGAACTGAGTAGAATGATGAGTAATGAAAAAGTAGAAATAACAATATAATTGTAGCCCCCCCCCATTGAATGCTGAAAAGAGTCAGAAGAAGAAGGCAAATAATTCAAAAACTTGAAAAAGAAAAAAAAAAAGACCAATTGAAAAGTTGCTTAGAATAGGCCATTCTATAACATACTAAAGGTTAACTGAAAGGCTACTAAATGCAAACATAAAAATGTAACCAGTAGGATTGTTTTGCCACCAATAAGGATTTATGCAGTAATATTCCCTTCAAATAAAATATGCCTGGGGCGTGTATGGGGCCCGAGGTGTAAGTGCAAGTAGAAAGGGGAGCAAAAATGTAAATCTAGATGACAGTTGGTGGTATGTTGGCAGTTGGCACCATGAGCTCTCCTGCAGGGCTGGAATGAAGGAAAGGCAAGAGAGGTGGCTGCCTTGGGTGCAACAGAGATTATACACTACCATGAGTCCCTGCCCTAGTGGATCTTACCAGCTAAAGCCCCAATAAATATGTAGGGAAAGTATTAAAGGGGTTGTTCACCTTTAATTTAGAGGCAGACTCCCATGGTCTCCTTTCCATCATTAGGAGGAATAGGAGGATATTTCCCTTTAATGGTCAGACAAGGGCAGGAATAGTGGAGCTCTCCATGGTGCTGATTTTGGCTTTACAGGGTTCCATTGTGCTTTTACTGCACTGAAGACGGATTATGTAAAAAGAAGTACAGGTATGGGATCTGTTATCCAGAATGGCAAGGATGGTTTTCAGGATAAGGGTTTTTTTGTTTTTTTTGTGATCTGGAAGTTTGCAATTTCAGCCAAGGTCACTAGGGTCCAAATTACCCTAGCAACCATGTATTGATTTAAGAGACAGGAATATGAATAGGAGAGGCCTGAATAGAAAGATGAGTAATAAAAAGTAGCAATAACAATAAATGTGTAGCCTTACAGAGCATTTGTTTTTTTAAGATGGGGTCAGTGACCTCCATTTGAAAGTTGGAAAGGGTCCGAAGAAAGTGGCAAATAATTCAAAAGCTAAAAAAAAAAAAGAATGAGAGAGAAGGATTAACCGGCTGTAATCTCCTGTAGCGACGCCCATCATTATGCCCGTACCCCTCAATCGCACTGCCCAGCCCCTGCTTATTGTACATTCCCCTGTCTTTATGCAAAACTGTCGGTCAGCAGGAAAGAGACTAACTGACAGTTTTATACCCTCACACTGTACTGTCTAAGGGAATCAATATGGCACCTCCCTCCTCCCATATGTATAAATACAAATATACAGAGAAGGAATGTTCTGGGCACACAATAAGCTATACCCTCATACTGTACTGTCTCTTAAAAGGAATATAAATGAACTCACCCAGTCTATACACACAGATTGTATTGATGGGGATCCCAGGAGAGGGTGATGGTTTTGCACCGGTGCAGTAAGTGAGTTGCTTAATGGAGTAAAAGCTCAATGTGACACGTTAATCTCTAATAAAGGAGAGAGGAAAAGATCAATCCCCAGGCCTAATAAACGTCAGTTTGCATAAGCTTGTGGCCCTCGTCCTACAGACCCCCCACTGTCCCCCCTGCAGGAGTCTGGGTTTATGGGAAGTGACATTTAGAAGCAGTGGGGATTGATTTCTGCCTTTCGTGTTGAATGTAATATAAGAGCGGAGCGTCTTAACTTCTTTGGCTCAGACCTGGGAGCAGCTTTACAGCCCAAGATTTGTTGAGTCTAAATCTGAACATCTCAGGGTGCCCCAGCACCCACACCCACACCCAGACTGGGCAAGGAACATGAAGAAAGATGGTGGCATTGCGCTCCCTTACCCTGTGCATTTCTTATAAAAAAGGTGTTCCAGCCGGAGGCAGAGAGTTCTATTTGGCTCATTGTAACAAATTAGCACCTTTCCTTTAAAGTGTTTAAGGTTTCCTTGTCCGTAATGCATATGGGTGCTTCCACGGGTGCTTGTATGGCACCTTCCATGGCAGAGAGAGAGGTAGGGATTTTGACTGTTCCAAAGCAATGCAGATTCTATGAGTCCACTCTCACATAGGAAACAAGTGCTATCAATAAAGGGAAGGTTGCCCTTTAATCGTTATATATAGGGGAGTCACTGGAACCAGTAACAGCAGGGCAGGTAAGTACCCAATACCCACATCCTAGTCCAGGGGTGAACTCTATTCCCAAACCCCTTTCTCTGAGCAAATAATGAGCCTTTGAAGTGAGTCTAGAACTCCCTGCAGCCTGCACCGGGCACCGCTATGCCAAGTGATACAACTGTGATGCAACCAGCTGTGTCTTTAAGATTGGGCTAATGCAGTCTCTTACCTCCCTGATACAACTAACCAGGGGGAGACTCTGTTACTTAAATTTCCTTAGACAGACTCAATATCTCCAGGCAGATCCCTTCCAATGTGTTTATCGTATTTGTGATGGGGACGCAGCAAAGGCAAGTGTTTTATGGTAATGACAAGAGAGGGATTGTGGGTAGAGAGGCCCCGTTGTTGAACATTGCAACGAACAAGCTGAAAGCCAGGAATTTATGCTGCCATAGTTTTATGGGATCTCTCTGTACAGTCTATGAGCAAAATTAGGGACTGTTCCTGCTGAATTGTCCTTAGTACAGGGAATACCTATGCTGCCATAGATTTATGGGATCTCTCTGTACAGACTATGAGGAAACTTAGGGGCTGTTCCTGCTGAATTGTGCTTAGTACAGGGTATACCTATGCTGCCATAGTTTTATGGGATCTCTCTGTACAGACTATGAGCAAACTTAGGGGCTGTTCCTGCTGAATTGTGCTTAGTACAGGGAATACCTATGCTGCCATAGTTTTATGGGATCTCTCTGTACAGTCTATGAGCAAACGTAGGGGCTGCTCCTGCTGAATTGTGCTTAGTACAGGGGAATAGTAATAGAAAAACAGTGTGAGATGCATCTGAAAGTTGCACTTTGCACACATCTTAATTGAGGCTTATGGACTGAGAGCTCTCTGTATTACTTCCCCTTTAAATTCCCAAAGCTTTACATATTTCCAGGTCCCTTTATGTTACATTTCTAATTCTTCTCACATTTCTTCCTCTAATTGAATGTGCTGCACGGAATCAAGAGTGGTACAATAGAAGGATAATAATAATGTTACTTGCCATGATTGTGCCCAACGGGGATGTCAGGCAAAAAAATAATGGAAATGATTCTGAGCACCATCAAGCCATGGGGGGAAATAGCCGCCGGATTCAGTGAGATCTGCCCCCCCCCAAACATCACTGCCAATCATTCCCCTTCCCAACAGTGCGGCTGTTCCTACGCAGAACTAGTTAATAAAGTTGCCCACCGGGACGTAACTTTAATCAGCCCCCGCCAGCTTCCTCCAAGTCTTCATGATTGTACCACACAAATGCCAACACTCAGCGACTGCCAAGTCTGAGCCAACGTCTTAATTTCACAATAAACTGTTAGTAATGAATATCATATAGGGAGATTTAAAGGGGGAACATAAGCTGAATACTAGTTGGTTTATAGATTATTATCCCACTGTTACTATAGGCACCATCTCTCCCTACTATACCTGCTATGCCACAGTCACACTCCCTTCCCAGAGACTATTATCCACTGTTACTATAGGCACCATCTCTCCCTACTATACCTGCTATCCCACAGTCACACTCCCTTCCCAGAGACTATTATCCACTGTTACTATAGGCACCATCTCTCCCTACTATACCTGCTATCCCACAGTCACACTCCCTTCCCAGAGACTATTATACCACTGTTACTATAGGCACCATCTCTCCCTACTATACCTGCTATCCCACAGTCACACTCGCTTCCCAGAGACTATTATCCCACTGTTACTATAGGCACCATCTCTCCCTACTATACCTGCTATCCCACAGTCACACTCCCTTCCCAGAGACTATTATCCACTGTTACTATAGACACCATCTCTCACTACTATATCTGCTATCCCGCAGTCACACTCCCTTCCCAGAGACTATTATCCACCATTACTATAGGCACCATCTCTCCCTACTATACCTGCTATCTCACAGTCACATTCCCTTCCCAGAGACTATTATCCACTGTTACTATAGACACCATCTCTCCCTACTATACCTGCTATCCCACAGTCACACTCCCTTCCCAGAGACTATTATCCACTGTTACTATAGGCACCATCTCTCCCTACTATACCTGCTATCCCACAGTCACACTCCCTTCCCAGAGACTATTATCCACTGTTACTATAGGTACCATCTCTCCTTACTATACCTGTTATCCCACAGTCACACTCCCTTCCCAGAGACTATTATCCCTCTGTTACTATAGACACCATCTCTCCCTACTATACCTGCTATCCCACAGTCACACTCCCTTCCCAGAGACAATTATCCACTGTTACTATAGGCACCATCTCTCCCTACTATACCTGCTATCCCACAGTCACACTCCCTTCCCAGAGACTATTATCCACTGTTACTATAGACACCATCTCTCCCTACTATACCTGCTATCCCACAGTCACACTCCCTTCCCAGAGACCATTATCCACTGTTACTATAGGTACCATCTCTCCTTACTATACCTGTTATCCCACAGTCACACTCCCTTCCCAGAGACTATTATCCCACTGTTACTATAGACACCATCTCTCCCTACTATACCTGCTATCCCACAGTCACACTCCCTTCCCAGAGACAATTATCCACTGTTACTATAGGCACCATCTCTCCCTACTATACCTGCTATCCACAGTCACACTCCCTTCCCAGAGACAATTATCCACTGTTACTATAGACACCATCTCTCCCTACTATACCTGCTATCCCACAGTCACACTCCCTTCCCAGAGACTATTATACCACTGTTACTATAGGCACCATCTCTCCCTACTATACCTGCTATCCCACAGTCACACTCCCTTCCCAGAGACTATTATCCACTGTTACTATAGACACCATCTCTCCCTACTATACCTGCTATCCCACAGTCACACTCCCTTCCCAGAGACTATTATCCACTGTTACTATAGGCACCATCTCTCCCTACTATACCTGCTATCCCACAGTCACACTCCCTTCCCAGAGACTATTATCCACTGTTACTATAGGCACCATCTCTCCCTACTATACCTGCTATCCCACAGTCACACTCCCTTCCCAGAGACTATTATACCACTGTTACTATAGACACCATCTCTCCCTACTATACCTGCTATCCCACAGTCACACTCCCTTCCCAGAGACTATTATCCCACTGTTACTATAGTTACCATCTCTCCCTACTACACCTGTTATCCCACAGTCCCTTATCCCCACTGTTAAATATGGTCCTGTATAATTCTCACAGTTCAGTGGTATGCGTTTGATATACTTTATTTCAATGAATTCCTTTTCTTGTGGCTTTCTCAGAGATGTTTTTTACCTTCCTATCTTTCTGCCATCTTACACAGAGTGTCATTGATTTCCAAATTTCTTTCCCTTCCTGAGATTGATAATGTTTCAGAACATCCGTAGGTACCATTTATCCTATTGATCCGACATTGTCTCATTCTCTTTCAGATTTGGATTCAGTGTCAGAAAACTCCAAATCGTTTGTGTTCCTCTGTCACCTCTTTGTCTCTTCTCAACAGGTTGTTCCTCCCAGAGCTGCCGGCTTGAAAGGTGAATCATTTATACCTTGTGTAGCACAGACAGGGCTGTAACAGATTCTAGATGGATAAAATCCATGTGTTTGGTACAGAGAATCACCTCTTAAAGAACCTTGCTACGACTCTATCCAGTCTATACTGTGGTACCCCCAGGGAATCCCATGTAAAAAGACTAGGATAAAGGCAACCCAGACATTGCAGAACTAACTTTCCAGCATCCTTCTTTTAGCTGGTCTTGTAGAGAGATGTTGGAGTAGGGAGTTTTTTGAATTCTTGAAAGCTGTAGAACTCAAGACAACATTTCATGGTCTTAATTTCAGACTTGTATATTGTAGATGTCTTTAGTTGATCTGGAAGAATAAGGGGTTGCAGCTTCTGCTTCCAAGGTCTTGTCCAAGTTGTCCAAGCCTACAGAAAGCCCAGCTCTTATTAATAAAGCATTGCACAATCTCAAAAATGGTCCAAGACTGGGGTTGATATAAGAAGTGGTTGTCCAAGAAGATCAGACACTGGAGTAGCAGGGGGTGGTCAGGCGTTGAGTTAAGATCACACATGGTCTACCAATGGTTGAGTTGACCATTCCACATTCTATATCATATCAAATAAGTTTGGTAACCGGACTCCAAAGCAGGCAGTACCCTATCCATCATTTCCCCCTTGTCTCATAAGGCAGCAGCACAAAAATAACTGCTTGGCTGATATCAATCCCAACCAATAAATAGTTTTAAAAAAAGAAAGGACTGTTTAAGTTGCTGTTTCATGCATACAACACAGCGCTGAGACTTTCACATACAACATGACAGCAATTACGCTTGCCTTTAATTATTCATTTTAATTAAATTTCCATTTCTGATCCCAGCATGGGACGCTGAGTTCCAGAGAAGACCTGAACCACTTGAACACTGTGAGATGATATCTTGCAGCCTCAGCACTTTGATCTGGTTAATGAATCCGGAGTTCTCCTTTGTGGCTTCACATGAGCCGGGAAAATACAGAAAAACAACTTTTGGCTGAATAATCTAGCTATTATTAATCTTTTAGCCATTTGCTGATAAACAGACATAGATTAAAAGGGTTTCTCAGGGCTTGTTGGGGTTTCAGAACCCATCAGTCCAATCACAATGTAGTATTTATCAAGACATACTGAGTTGTATTTAGTTGATCAAACAGGGTCTATTGCCCTGGTCCAAGCAGAGCATAAGCTGTAGGTAGTGTTAATAGTGCTACTTTGAGACAGACCAGTTGTAGTACCACAGAAGTGGATGGAATGGATGCTGATTGGTATAGAATTGGTTAATAAGGTCTGTCAGCAGCAGAGTGACCACGTAAGATGGGGGATGGTCTGGATGTCCCAGGATACGGAAATGATGTAAAATTAATGGGGAGGAGGAAAGAACTATATAGTGCAAGGGAATTGGGGATATATTTCTATTTGGAATCTGACCTCCTAGAACACAGGACACGGCAACAATGCTAGTATTTGGTAACCATGCAGGTAAAGTTAGTATTCCTTAAGACTATTTTAATAAGTTGTGTCAGATGCGTTATCCAGTAATGTATTTATTGATGTTGTGTATTATGCCTTATTGAATAAAGTACTGGCTATAGAAAGCCATTATTTTGGGTTAATACAAATCTTAATATTTAACAGGTAGGAAGAGCAAAATATCAATAGTTGGGTAACATGAACAGGGTAGTGCAAGATCGAGAGATTAGGACAAGTTGGAGTAGGACATAATAGGGACAGTAGGGCAAGATGGGGACAGTAGGACAAGATGGAGACTGTAGGACAAGATGGAGACTGTAGGACAAGATGGAGACAGTAGGGCAAGATGGGAACAGTAGGGCAAGATGGAGACAGTAGGACAAGATGGAGACAGTAGGGCAAGATGGGGACAGTAGGGCAAGATGGAGTCAGTAGGACAAGATGGAGACAGTAGGACAAGTTGGGGACAGTAGGACAAGTTGGGGACAGAAGGACAAGTTGGGGACAGTAGGATAAGATGGAGACAGTAGGACATAATAGCAATAGTAGGGCAAGATTTAGTCAGTAGGACAAGATGGAGACAGTAGGACAAGTTGGGGACAGTAGGACAAGTTGGGGACAGTAGGACAAGATGGAAACAGTAGAACAAGTTGGGGACAGTAGAACAAGATGGAGATAGTAGGACAAGTTGGGGACAGTAGGACAAGATGGAGATAGTAGGACAAGTTGAGGACAGTAGGATAAGTCAGGGACAGTAGGACAAGATGGAGACAGTAGGACAATTTGGGGACAGTAGGACACAGTGACTGTGGGATAGCAGTTATAGTAGGGAGAGATGGTGCCTATAGTAACAGTGGGATAATAGTCTCTGGGAAAGGAGTGTGACTGTGGGGACAGTAGGGCAAGATGGAGACAGTAGGACAAGTTGGGGACAGTAGGGCAAGATGGAGACAGTAGGACATAATAGCAAGAATAGGACTAGTTGGGGACAGTAGGACAAGTTGGGGACAGTTAGGACATAATAGCAATAGTAGGGCAAGATGGAGACAGTAGGACAAGTTGGGGACAGTAGGACAAGTTGGGGACAGTAGGACAAGATGGGGACAGTAGGACATAATAGCAATAGTAGGGCAAGATGGAGACAGTAGGACAAGTCGGGGGGACAGTAGGACAAGTTGGGGACAGTAGGACAAGATGGAGACAGTAGGACAAGATGGAGACAGTATGACAAGTTGGGGACAGTAGGACAAGATGGAGACAGTAGGACAAGTTGGGGACAGTAGGACAAGATGGAGACAGTAGGACAAGTCGGGGACAGTAGGACAAGATGGAGACAGTAGGACAAGTTGGGGACAGTAGGAAAAGTTGGAGATAGTAGGACATCATAGCAACAGTAGGGCAAGATGGGGACAGAAGGACAACATGGGGACAGTAGTGTAACCTGGTGATGTTAGGAGAAGACAGAAGGACAATAATTCAGAAGTCATAGTGTGTAAGACAAGACTAGATATTTTATAGACAAGGGTAGAGCTAATTATTTCTAATTCATCATTTTCCTTTATTCTCTCTCTTTCATTATATTATACAAAGAAAGTTTTGCACATAAGGCCCCGCTCTCTGACAGGTCTCATTCCATAATTAGGAACAGCCGTGGGTTCATCTCGCCTCGGAATCTTGTCCCCTGGATGAATTTTTGATTTGTTCTTTAGCAATAAGGAGATGTCAGCGCTGTAGCGGCAGTAATATATTAGTACTAAGGATTATTAAGTCTGTCCCCTGACACGGGCTGCGGAATAGAGACTCATACGTGTCCCGTGTGACTCGGAGTGACTCGAAGTGACACAGAGAAGTCGCTCGCCACACGGCTACATGGTTATTGCACGGAGATGAGGTCTTTCTGTTTCAGTGGGCAGGGAATTGTGTTCTAATATTCTCAGGCTCAGGGAAGGTTCCATTTAGGAAGCGATAAAACAACTCAATGGGCTGCGCTTCCTTTTATGATAACGGGGAGATAGGAATAAAAATGTGTTCGACTTTAACAGCGGGTGTTTAATGTAGCCAATCATCTGTCCCCAAAAAATGGAAACGCAGTGGCGCAATACATTAGTGAGTAAACGTCATTATGGGACCAACGGGCAACCAGCCCTGTAGTTGGATATTTACATATGTTGGCAAGCCCTTAGGTGTCTTGAATTAAGGGAGAACTGAATGCTTTTATTTTCTTTCTCCTATTCTTTCATGAAATACATACCAGCTCAAGGTAGTTTGCAGCAGACCGACCCCCTCCTATCTTCCTCTACCAGAATCGGACTGGGGGGCCCAGGGCTGCTCTCTCAGGGCCCCTCTCCGGCCCATCCCCAGCCTGAGTAAAATAGTAAGCACAGAGCCGGGCTAAGCCTCGGGTGGGCAAAATTGGGCAATAGTTACCTGCCAGTGGGAACAAGGGCCTGGACTAGCGGTAGGCAGAGAGAAGCGGTACATGGCCAGCACCCCCAACTGTTGCACCCTAGGCACATGCCTCTTATGCCTAACCCTAGTTCCCACCCAGAGTAAGCAAGTAGAGTCACTGGTGGGGGTCATTTATTAACACTGCACCCAGTCAGTAACCCATGGCAACCAGTCAATTAGTTGTCCTCTCTGGCTGAGAAAAGCTAATCATTGCTTGGTTGCTATGGATTACTGCCCAGGTACAAATTTGCCCAGTGTTTATAAATGAGCTTTCCTTGCATTATATAACCATGAATAACAGCAGTAAAGTACTGGTACAAGGGCAGTCATTGCACTTATCGACCACCATTTATTCAAAATATTTGTGCCCATATTTGTGCCCATTTCCGTTCCTGGCACCTTCGCTTAGTTATACAAGGCCATGGCCCTGCCTCCTGTTGCAAATCCCGTGCAAGGGAGCGATGTACTAACTCACATGCAGACGTCCCACAATTTTAAGTGCAGTTGCGAGTCTTATAAAAACTAGATGCAAAATTCTGAAATGAAATAGCAAAAACTTATTTCAAACTAAAAGCATAAACAAGAGGGATTTGGGCATTTCCATAAATAATTGTCACACATCTGGTTTCTGACAGTCGCACCGAGGACTTAAGATGAGGAGCCATCTCTCTGCGCTCATGGGTTTGCCTTGAACCGTCACTCGGCGGGACCTGCGCCATAAAGTGACTGTCAGTTTGCGTTACTGCAACCTGTGATCAAGCAAGGCAGTTGGCACAAAGGCGGCAGAAAGCCTGTGCCCACCTAGATGTTCCAGGGAGGCTGAGAGCCTGAGAGGAGCCAAGTATCATCTGTCTGGCAGCCGACTTCAAAGATAAATCACAGCACAGGGGAATAATTGGTACTTATGCAAATGAGCATCAATCTGTAATTGTGATTACCTGCGAGTGTGTTTGTATGGCTTACCCGTTCTCAGAAAATAATGGAGCGGCAAAGTTGCAACCTATTCTACATATCAGCATGGGGGCTCAGAACTTTAAGGACAGAGCAGCTTGGCGTACACAAAATATTAAATCAGCCTCAATAATAAGCACAGACTTTCCCCGATCCCCTCCTGGATCCCTCCGTGCCAAGGTAGAGCTGAGGTTCTGTGGAAAAGCAGAGTTGGGCCCCACTGTATATGGATAACTACTTAGCTTATACCTTATACACAGCATCTGCCCAATAGAATGTCAAAGGGATGCTGAGAATTATGGCTCAGTCCCTCTGCTAAATAAAGGGCACATACATCTTCTCTAAACCTGTTCAATTGTGCTTTTCACCTTTCCCTAGTAGGCAGCCCAAACCTACATATGCAGGACAGTTTTCCAATGAACCACTTACACTGTGTGGGTCCCAGACGACTGGAATTGATGTCTGGAATTGTACCAAGTTGCTAATTCTCAGCCAAAAAAAAGGGATCACATTCTCAGCCAGTTAACTATAAGCCTGTTAGTCTGACATCAGTGATAGGAAAGTCTTTGGGGAGAAATTAAGAGATAATACTGGCTTTTTTTTTTTTTTAAAATAAAGAATCCATCCACTATAAGTAGGAGATAGGACAACGTTGGAATACACTGGAGATCTGGGCATCAAATAGGCAACTGAGGTTGAACATTGATAAATGTAGTGTTATGCATTAGGGAAAAAGAGCTAGTTATTGTACACTAAATGGAATAGTGCTAAAGCTTTTTTTTACTGAAAGGACTTTGCACCTCTGGGTAGTGTCAATCAGCATCTGGAAAGGCTAATATAGAACATTCCTTTATACCCCTTGACATTGACCCAAGAGATGAACGACTCTTTATAGGTCCCTGGTAAGGCCTCACCTTGAGTATAAAATACAGTTCTGGGCACCACTACATAGGAAGGATATTAATGAGATGTAAGAAGTGCAACTAAACTAGTAAAAAAATGGGACAAATACGTCACAACGAAAGACAACAAAGTTGGGGTGATTTTCTCTAAAGATAAGGAACTTTAAGGGGAACGTTTTAACTCCTTAAAAGTACCTTAGACTACACTATAGACCTATCAAAGCATGTCTTCTTAACACAGAGGACAAGTCTCTTACAGTGTTGGACTGGTGGGTCTGAGGGCCGCCATATCAAGGGCCCGCATTCACCAGCTCCGGGCCCCCTGACTCCCCCCTCCAACATCAGGGCCCCCCTTCTGCAGCCGCCCACAAACCTGACTCCTCCCCCCCACCCTGACCAGCGTGTACCTGCGATTTTCTTCTAAAGGTCAGGGCGGGGAGAAATCGCCAGACAGGTGGGAGTGGATCTCTGGGCCCCACTGGGTTTTTTTCCTGGTGTCCTGGTTGCTTATCAAGTAGACTGGACTGAAGGGATTTTTATTTGGGGCAACACATATAGATCTTCTCTGGTTGGGTTTGTTTTCTCTGAAGAAGACGCTCTATTCCGAATACTTTATCTAAAAGTGACTTGAAAGTCTTCATAGGCAAACAAAATATCCAGAACTACAATTTTTCTGTACAATTTAAACAAAACGTTATGGTCAATTGTGTTTAAACATCTCAAACTAGTGAGGTCTGATTCAAAGGTTTGGTGCAAGTAGAACGAGAGCCTCAAATCCAAGACGTGAGGATCGGTCAAGGTTTCTATAGCTCACCTGCACTGTGTTATGTTTAATCAAACAGAAATAACTGCATTTTCAGCTTCATTTTTACCTGCACTGTTTTCTTCAATAACAAACTCCGACCTGAAACTGCAGCTTCTAATAATTCCCAATTTCTACATTTCCCCCTTCTGATACCCATTATGTCAATTCTAATGGACAATGCGAGTCATGATATATAATAGACAGATGAGGATATCAGTCGTCCCTTGGAATGCGCTGGGCATCTTCTCTTTGGCACCGTTGTTCCAGCGCCCACGCAAAGGTAGGATTGACGTCAATCTACTGAGAAACAGATGGACCTGTCATTAGCACATCTAAGGCTTGTCAGGTGGCTGCACCGCCGTCCCACCCACATGGGCTCATGGGAAATTTTCTTTCTCCAAGGTTACTGGTGGATCCTTTATAAAAGCCAATGCACTGCTGAGCATGGCCGCCAAAACCACAGGGGGAAATTTGATTTACATTTAAATGATGGATCTGTTTATCCAGCACTTTCTTACTTTATATTGTCCTCCCATAGATGTGTGGTGAGTCATAGATGACATCTGAACCTGGTTTATCTCCACTTAAGTACTGAATTCATTGCATTCTGCACAGCTTATCCGGTATCAGATATCACAGTGGTGGGTCAACAGCCCTAATGCAACACAAATGTCGGCCCCCAGTACAATGGCAATGTATTATTTCAGCAATATGTCTTGAAGAATGTGCTTCTTGCATTATTATAACTTCTCAGAAGTTCATACCTAGAACTATAAGGCTCATTTATGCAGGGTTGGACTGGGCCAGCAAAAATAGAAGATTTGTGCGGCACAGGCCCAATTGCGTCCACAAGATTAGAAAGGCACACCACGCCAGGGATGGGGGTTGCGGTGGGGGGTCCGCGGCTGGTTTGTGGCTACAAAAATAGGATGTTGTGCTCCAAAGGGTGGAGGGAGGTTGCAGCAATAGACTGAGGGTGTTGCTTGGGGTGGGGGCCCAGAGGGCTTGCAGCCAGGGTCCTGATGTTGTGGGCCCTGATGTAGCGGCCCCATTGGGCCCTTAGTCCAACACTGCAATTATGACCTTCAAGACAGAATGTAAAGTGGAAAAAATGGCCACAAAACACAGAATTTTTCTTATCCAGCATTAATGCAGGTTTTTGCACTCTGTTTTGTAGACACCCCCCTTCATGTCCCCAAACTTGCATGTAGGGCTGCCACCCGGCCAGTATTTTACCGGCCTATCTGGTAAAACACCTGCCAATGCCGGGGCCGGTATTACAAATTTACCGGCTATGTAAATACTCCTAACAAAAGCCTTCGGCCACCCCCAACCCGCTCAAAATCTAACATTTTTTCTGTCTTAAGGCCAATCGTGCATTTAGACCCTGCCCCTTTATGGCACGACACGCCCCTTTCTAGTCAGGATCAGGAATAAAGAGAGAGAGAGAATGTCAGGTTCAAGAATAGAGAGAGCGAGTCAGCTTTAGAAATAGAGAAAGAGAGAAAAAATCAGGTTTAGGAATAGATAGACGGAGAGAGAGTCAGGTTCAGAGAGAGAGAGAGAGATAGTCAAGTTCAGGAATAGAGAGAGAGTCAGGTTCAGGAATAAAAAGAGAGAGAGAGAGTCAGGTTCAGGAATATAGAGAGCGAGAGAGTCAGGTTCAGGAATAGAGAGAGCGAGAGAGTCAGGTTCAGGAATAGAGAGTACATACAGTGCCATTGGCTGAAGCTATATGTCTGCTTAAATGGAATTTAAACCAAATAAATATTTCTAAATGTCATTGCTACTGAAAGCAGTGTCTATCTGGCCATTTCTCTACTCCTGGCTCTGACTTCTGAAACAATGTTGCAAGTCAGTTGCTTCTATTACATTGTATCAAACATCAGAGTCACCAGGGCGGAGACTAGAAATGGCCGCAAAGATGCTGCTTCCAATAGCAGTGAAATTTACTCATAATGATAAAACCAGTTAGAATGAGGAATGAATGGCTATTGGGAAAATGCTTATAATTATATTTTCGTTCACTTGGCAACATTTTTAGATTTGGATTTTCATCCTCCTTTAATTGATGATAAGCACCAATCAGAAGTAGGAACCACCATAGAAGACAACCTGGAGAAAATATGTTCTGCTGCTCAGTGTGTCATTTATTGAATGCTCAAATAACAGTGATTGATAAATTGATACAGGGTCTCAGAGATAATCACTTCCACTGCTCAGGGCCAAATATAGGTAAATAAATAACTAACTTATTCTGTTCAACCTCATTATCATAGTTAAGCATAGTTACTCAATGGCAACTCCATCCAAATATTAAAAAAAGGAACAGTATTTGCCTAATGAAAGCAACTTTCTATGGTACATTAACAAGCCATTCACATTGATTTTACTTGTTAATGTAATTGCCTTCAAATCATTTGTCCGTCCCTTTCTGTTCTCTGCTCTCCTCATACTGACTACATGTACCATTAAAATATAGCAGCAGTCAGCTCTCCTCCAGCCAAGACTCTTATTTCCAAAATACCTTTACTCTTCTGTCATTCTTCTTCATTTGGCTTTTAATAACAGAACATGCAGTCCGTTTAGGGCACCGGTTTCTTGGATGGAGAAGAGCTGAAGAGGTCAACATGGTGGTCTGTTCAGAGTTGGGAAGGGGGAGGTATTTGTTTTCAGGTTTCCAAACAAAAACCATACATTTGAAAGATTTTCGCACAGATTTCGCCAGATGAAAAATTGCACTCATCCCTAGTCAGGGTAGATTCTGTGATAGCTTGCTCTACGTGTGAGAGTCAAGGTGAGGGTAATTAGCAGAGCAGTCAGTGGCTCCAATGAGCTGAGCAGAAGGGTAAGTAACCCGCCAGAATAGGGACTCAAACAGTCAGGTTCAGGAATAGAGAGAGAGTTAAGTTCAGAAATAGAGAGACAGTAAGTCAGGTTCAGGAATATAAAAAACGAGTGAGTCAGGTTCAGGAATAGAGAAAGATAGAGAGAGTCAGGTTCAGGAATAGAGAGAGAGTCAGGTTGAAGAATAGAGAGAGAGAGAGAGAGAGTCATGTTCATGAATAGAGAGAGAGAATCAGGTTCAGGAATATAGAGGAGAGGGTCAGGTTGAGGAATAGAGAAAGAGAGAGTCAGGTTCAGGAAGAGAGAGAGAGTCAGGTTCATGAATAGAGAGAGGGAGTCAGGTTAAGGAATACAGAGAGAGAGTCAGGTTCAGGAAAAGAGGGTGAGTCGGGTTCAGCAATAGAGAGAGAGAGAGTCAGGTTCAGGAATACAGAGAGAAAGTAAGGCTCAGGAATAGAGAGAGTTGGGTTCAGGAATAAAGAGAGAGTGAGTCAGGTTCAGGAATAGATACAGAGAGTCAGGTTCAGGAACAGAGAGAGGGAGAGCTAGGTTCAGGAATAGGGAGAGAGGGAGAGAGAGAGAGGGGGAGGAGAAAGAGAGAGAGAGACAGGTTCAGTAATAGAGAGAGAGAGAGAGAGTCAGGGATAGAGAGAGAGAGAGAAAAGGTTCAGGAATAGAAACAGAGAGTGTCAGGATTAGAGAGCGAGCGAGAGAGACAGAGAGAGAGAGAGTCAGGAACAGAGAGATTCAGGGATTTTTTCTTTTATAATTTCAGTGAAGTTTCCCAGTAAAATATTCAAGAACATAAATACCAACATGAGTCACATCTATAGCAGTTTGTCGTGTAACTCACAGACACACAAAATCAATCCTAATACCCTTCTAAATTGCAATAAACTTTATCATGTGATGGTACAAGGCAAAAGGAATCACAAAATCATTTGTAACTCAATTGTGTAACACGAGCGCAACCTCAAAATCACTGCAAATTATTCAACGTCCAGAGATGGAAAAATAACTTGCAATTCACAATCCAAAGGTGATTGTCAGCGGAGTAAAGCTGGCCATAGACACACAGATCCTATCGTACGAATCAAGGATTGGTACGATGTTCAGATCGTGTATAGAGAGTGCCGACATCTTTCGTCCGGCGGAGATCGGTCATTTGGTCGATTGGTCAGGGTTGATTTTGACTCGACCGATCCCGCCGGAGCCCATTGTTCATCGTAATTGGATCGTTCGGCCATACGGCCGAATAAACAGATTACCCCCGATATAGTCATACTCGTTAATGGCATATCGGGGAAAGATTCGCTCGTTTGGCGATGTTGCCAAACGAGCATATCTTTGCGTCTATGGCCACCTTAACTACCGAGCAAACAGAGATCATTTATGAACACAACTGAGTCTAAGCTAAATTAATAGTGTATTGATACTGTTAATTAATTTATACCTTTCCAGCAATGTAACAGTACGATATTTTTTAAAAATAAAATAAAAAAACACAACTATGTAACAAGAAAAATTATTTGGAAGGTAATAAACATGTTTAAACATCTGCACTAGAAAATGAAAGGGAAACAATGAGGAACTATTTCATTCTGACTAAACAGACACAAAGAAAGACGTTCAGAAACTCATACTGACTTCAGCTTGTCTGCAAATATATTAGGAAAATATATTTATTTCTGTGTCATTTGGTTTATAAATTGCTCCACGCGGCACAGTCAGAGATAAAGTGGAACTGCACATGTAATATATATAACCATTCACTGAAGCACCCAACATATTGTATTCATTTCTGACTGACAAACATTATTCCACAAAAAAAAGGTATAATAGGGATAATAGTCTCTGGTAAGGGAGTGTGACTGTGGGATAACAGGTATAGTAGGGAGAGATGGTGTCTATAGTAACAGTGGATAATAGTCTCTGGGAAGGGAGTGTGACTGTGGGATAGCAGGTATAGTAGGGAGAGATGGTGCCTATAGTAACAGTGGATAATAGTCTCTGGGAAGGGAGTGTGACTGTGGGATAGCAGGTATAGTAGGGAGAGATGGTGTCTATAGTAACAGTGGATAATAGTCTCTGGGAAGGGAGTGTGACTGTGGGATAGCAGGTATAGTAGGGAGAGATGGTGCCTATAGTAACAGTGGATAATAGTCTCTGGGAAGGGAGTGTGACTGTGGGATAAGCAGGTATAGTAGGGAGAGATGGTGCCTATAGTAACAGTGGATAATAGTCTCTGGGAAGGGAGTGTGACTGTGGGATAGCAGGTATAGTAGGGAGAGATGGTGCCTATAGTAACAGTGGATAATAGTCTCTGGGAAGGGAGTGTAACTGTGAGTATAGCAGGTATAGTAGGGAGAGATGGTGCCTATAGTAACAGTGGATAATAGTCTCTGGGAAGGGAGTGTGACTGTGGGATAACAGGTATAGTAGGGAGAGATGGTGCCTATAGTAACAGTGGATAATAGTCTCTGGGAAGGGAGTGTGACTGTGGGATAGCAGGTATAGTAGGGAGAGATGGTGCCTATAGTAACAGTGGATAATTGTCTCTGGGAAGGGAGTGTGACTGTGGGATAGCAGGTATAGTAGGGAGAGATGGTGCCTATAGTAACAGTGGATAATAGTCTCTGGGAAGGGAGTGTGACTGTGGGATAGCAGGTATAGTAGGGAGAGATGGTGCCTATAGTAACAGTGGATAATAGTCTCTGGGAAGGGAGTGTGACTGTGGGATAGCAGGTATAGTAGGGAGAGATGGAGTCTATAGTAACAGTGGGATAATAGTCTCTGGGAAGGGACTGTGACTGTGGGATAGCAGGTATAGTAGGGAGAGATGGAGTCTATAGTAACAGTGGGATAATAGTCTCTGGGAAGGGAGTGTAACTGTGAGTATAGCAGGTATAGTAGGGAGAAACATTTGCCTTTGACCAACTCGCTTCCTTTATGCGGCAGATTGAAAACCTCTTATTATAATGCACCTCTGACTGTGGAGCAGGAGTGGGGTGGGGGGTATTTATTATTCCAAAGCTCAGAAGTTTCCATTATTCCAGTAATAACTGTGCCAGTTGGTTCCTTTATTAAACCTGAGTGCTGCCACAATGAGAGACAAGAGGAGAGCTGGACAATTCATATAAATATGGGCATTTGGATTTGAGAGGGACATTTAATACAAAAGTGCAAATGGAGCAGTTGCCCTAAATAACCTCTTCTCTGATTGGCTCCCCAGGAGAAAAGTCTAATACAAGCAGCAGTTATGTTGCCACATTTGTAGCCTCTGCGGTTGAGTCTTGAGGGAAAAGATTTAATCCTCCAACCACCTTGTTTCCCCATGAAAAGAAAAAGGTTCAGATGAACACATTTATTTGCACAAATTTAAATTTTAGAGTCAACACTGAGTTTGATTCAGATTTGATACGGATTTTTCAACAATCTATTTGATTTATCTGTAATTGTGTTATGAGCTAAGGGGGCCCAGCCTGAAGGCCAGTTAGGGGGAGATTTGGGGTGAGTGCTTATTTGTACCCTAGGTACCCCTGGAACTGTAGCAGGGTGACTGTTACCCCAATGTTTCTATATATCTGTAACGTTGTTATGAGCTAAGGGGGCCCAGTCTGAAGGTCAGTTAGGGGGAGATTTGGGGTGAGTGATTATTTGTACCCAGGGTACCCCTGGAACTATAGCAGGGTGACTACCTTAGAGTACCCCAACGTTCTCTTCACCAAAGATGGACATCCATTACAGAAATACAAATTCCATCATGTTCCATTGAGTTGCTGAATGACATGGATCAGAGGCAACTGGAGAGTCAGTGGTTATTTTACCCAGTCTACTGCTGAAAGCCAATTGGATACAAAAGGATTGGTCCCTAGTGGCCTTGTCCATTTTGTTACAACGTAACCATCTCAATAGGATTATTTTTTTTTTTTTTTTTTTTTTAAAGCTTTTATTTTTGCATTAACAATAAAACAAAGCATACATTGCAATAGGATTATTTGATCGTCCTGAAGAATAAAATAAGAAAACAAACAGCTTGATGTAAGGTATCCTGGAAGGCTACACAGGGTGCATGGGGGACACCCATAGAGCAGAAGAGGATTATAGACGGGAGGACAAAGACTGATCCCCGTACAAATGGGTGAAGTGACTCCCTAAGCTTCTTCTCTTGGCAGCGGCTGAGTGGAAGGAGTTACTCCAAGCATGTTGCTTATTTATATGGAGGAACCTTGCCAATGTTTTTAGCAGCACAGATGTGATTAGAGACGGGTGATAGAGAAATACGAAGCTGTTTCTGCCTCCCAGTCCCCAGTCACCAATCTTAATACTATTACTTCAATGGTTGAAGAACACACGTTTCTATAATTGACCAATTTCAATTCTATGAATTTTTGCTTTAAAGGGATAGTATACCACGTTTTTATGTTTAGATAATACTGGAAGCCAGTGGTATGTCAAACACCCCCATATAGATTTATCTTCACCAACCCATTGCAACCAATCAGGGCTTTGTTTTCAAAAATGATGCCTGCTACATTACTTAATATTCCAGTTATCTATCCAAAAGGAAGATATACTTAGAATTGGAATGATGGACTTATCAATCCCACAGTGACCTCCCTGGCTCGCTGACGTTATAATAATAACCATAATAATAATAAAACTGCCCTTGTTTCCCAATACACGACACAGCAGGGGCGTCGAGTTAATACGAATCAGTTGGAATTCTTGTTTACAACTCAAGCACCAGCACATAATAACCGCCTCTCTTATTCCTCATTGCTATATCCATATAAATAGTACTCCTCTTTATACTGCCCCGTTAAACAATTACCCTCGCTATATATTCCCTCCCACGGCGGCGGAGAGCTCTGGTTAATGTGCGGCGCATCAAACATTCCGACTGTTATTGACATATAGCGCTCACCCAGGAACAAACAACGAGCAGAGACAAACACTTCCCGAGCCAATGGGAGAGCCAGATTGTGGCACTCGCTGGCGGAGAATGGCAGAAGCAAGTCCGACAGGGGGAAAGGCTTTTTGTTTGGAAGACATTCTTAATTATTCAAATGGATCTCCAGCTGGGAAGTTGCACAAGACGATATCCTAACTCTCAATTTATTGCTCAATGAAAAATGGAGGCTCTTGCTGTTCCCTTCATGGGGGGAGGCAGGGGCCCTTCCAGCGCTGGAATCATTTTCCGACAGCTTGTTAAAACTGTATACAAAAACACACGTATTTTAAGTCCATTAATCTGTCAAACTCCAGCTTCTTGCAACTTTCTCCCCCATCCGCAACCTCCAAATTGCTGGTAATAAATACATTTCTGTATCAGCTGAAAAAATCCACTTCCAACTTTGCTTGGCTTACAGGCGATGCCTGCTGGTCTGCTGGGAGACGCCATCAATGGCAAAATACACTGAAAACTGTATATCTTCCCCTTTATTTTATATTTCTGTCTTTTGCTGAACCTTTATTTTAACCCCAGCAGTTTAGAATTATTCAGAATTCACATAAACCTTTAGTTATATATATTTAGTTACTGATTATAGAATATGGTCATATAAACCACCCTGCTATAGTTCCAGGGGTACCCAGGGCACAAATAAACACTCACCCCAAATCTCCCCCTAAGTAACCTTCAGACTGGGGCCCCTTAACTCATAGCGGCTCATTATGCACAAGTGAAATTTCAGTTTACTTCAAGCAAAAACGTTTTGTTCATAAATCTGAAATTTGGTTTGGTAGCAGTGAGCAGCATTCAGTAGAAACATTGGGGTAACAGTCACCCTGCTATAGTTCCAGGGGTACCCAGGGTACAAATAAGCACTCACCCCAAATCTCCCCATAACTGGCCTTCAGACTGGGCCCCCTTAGCTCATAACAAGGTTACAGATATATAGAAACATTGGGGTAACAGTCACCCTGCTATAGTTCCAGGGGTATCCAGGGTACAAATAAACACTCACCCCAAATCTCCCCCTAACTGACCTTCAGACTGGGCCCCCTTAGCTCATAACAAGGTTACAGATATATAGAAACATTGGGGTAACAGTCACCCTGCTATAGTTCCAGGGGTACCCAGGGCACAAATAAACACTCACCCCAAATCTCCCCCTAACTGGCCTTCAGACTGGGCCCCCTTAGCACATAACAAGGTTACAGATATATAGAAACATTGGGGTAACAATCACCCATGTATGATGACATACACAGAACCTCATGAGATGTATGTGTTCCATGTTTAAAAAGACAGTAATCAAAGACCATATTAATCATAACAAAATATTGTTGGTTCCTTTATAATATCTGTCTGGTTTATTGGAGCACTATGGAAATGTTCTCTCTGGTGGGACCCACCTAGATGACCTTCGTGCCTGTGCAAAAATGAATAAAATTAGGGGGAAGCCATGAAATAAGAAGCCCATGAATTAAGCAAGGGCAGAGCGGCCGAAGTACAGTGTTTGTGACCGACTCGTTACATCGTCGAAGAGATTACCGTAATTAAATGTAATTTTTCCAGCATTGTGGCGACAGAACAGAGGGGGCCGCAAGCAGCATTTTCAGCTGTTCACCCAACAACTCCTCCCAAACGTATTCACAGCAAAGTAACTATGTAATCTGTTGTGATCAGTTAAAGGAGAACTAAAGCTAATTAAAGAAATAGGATATGTTTTGGGGTTCTGTACAACAGCCCTTTAGCAGGGAAGATATATCCTCTGAAGATGCCCTCAGTAGCTCCAATCTATTTTGTGGATTCCCAGAACATGCTCTGGGCTACTGTATATACACCATATAAAATTCATGATATGTTTAACATTCGATAATGGTTAATTGTCCTGGCACAAGTCTTAGGTGAGATTCTTCTTCCTTTCACATCCATGTCCAGGGTGGGATTCTACAGAACAATCTTCTGCATGTACGGACCTATCAGGACACTCTGATCCCTCCTATTTACTGTATGTCCATAAAGTTTCTACTTTGACCCTACTAGACCACATGGCTTCCATCAATCAATATGATTCTAAGGCTTTCTTTGAACATCATAAACAGGTTTTGGGTTGGTGAGGACACTTTGTTATATGAACTAGACACCTATAGTACAAGGTCTTTGGTTTCACAATTGAGGGGAGGTTTATTACTGTGACCCAAACCCAAGTTCTGATGAATGTATTCATAATATCAAAGGAACGACTCTGTCCCCAAACTCATCTCTCTCCTTCTGTTCCTCTGCTAAACTTCAATCATGTGGCTTTAGAGATGTTCTCCTCCCAGCAATACCTGCTCTCTCCATGGGTCTACTCTCTCTTTCTCGTCTCATCATTCTCACTGAAGAAGTCCTAATATTTGCCTTGTTGTCACCACCAGGTTCCATTTCCTATATGACTCCATTGTGGGGACCCCATTGTGTCTCTAAGAACACTAGGAACTCAATTATAGGGCTTCTTCTTCTCTGATTTAGGAGTCTCTACAGCTCTGCTTGTGCCATGTTGGGCAACAGGTGAATGGTGGAGCCAAAGTGTTTGATAACATGGTGACTCCACGTTTGGTGTTAGAAGAACCAGAATACGGAAATGTGCTCAGAAAGTGGTTTAAAAGGAAACTTAAATAGATGACACTGAAGAGTCAGAAGACAAATAGAGATTACAATATGAAGGTAAGTCTGTGTAACAAACCAGAGGTCAGGGGACTGGCTGCAAGATGAAGTAAGTCCATAAAAACAGGCAAGAGGTCTTTGGTGCTGCAGACAATACAAGTTTGTGGAACAGGCCAAGGGTCAAAACCAGGAGAGCAGATGAAGATGGGTAGCAGGAACTAACAGGACTGAAGAACAAGCAGGAACAGGGTAAGTCAGGAACACAGTCATAAGGTGTTAGAACCACAGTCATAAGGTGTTAGAACACAGTCATAAGGTGTTAGAACACAGTCATAAGGTGCTAGAACACAGTCGTAAGGTGTTAGAACACAACCATAAGGTGCTAGAACACAGTCATAAGGTGCTAGAACACAGTCATAAGGTGCTAGAACACAGTCATAAGGTGCTAGAACACAGTCATAAGGTGCTAGAACACAGACATAAGGTGCTAGAACACAGTCATAATGTGTTAGAACACAATCATAAGGTGCTAGAACACAGGCATAAGGTGCTAGAACACAGCCATAAGGTGTAGAACACAGTCATAAGGTACTAGAACACAGTCATAAGGTGATAGAACATAGGCATACGTGCTAGAACACAGTCATAAGGTGCTTGAACACAATCAGAAAGTGTTAGAACACAGACTTGAGTCAAGGATCCAGCAATAGCTGACTGGAAGGATCTGGCTTATATAGGGCCCTGATGATAAGATTACTGACCCTTGGCCTTAATGAGATTAAAGGTGGAGACAAAGATAATATCAGAGGCAACAGCAGTCTATATGGACAGTCTGGAACTCGGAACTCTAAATGTCTCCAGTGGCTCAGCAGGAAAGTATGCAAATTGACTATTATGTAGGCCAGGGTTCGAGTCCTGACAACTTGGTTTACTCTTTCCTCTGTTGTACTTTTGTCAGTCGTATGCAGTGACGTAACTATGGAGGAAGTAGACCCCACAGTTGCAGGGGGGTGACAGGGGAACAGGAAGGCCTGGACTGTGGGGTCTACTTTCTCTATAGCTAATAAGAAAACCCTCCTCCCCAGCCACTCTCTTACTTGTGGAGAGGAAGGGGGATGAAAGTCTGGCCGAATGGGCGGATTCAAGGAGGGGAGTGGGCAGATTCGAGGAGGGGTGTGGGTGGGGCGAAGGTGGGTCAGAGGCAGGATGGGAAGTGGATGGGGAGATGGAGATTGGAATGCGCTAGGTCCCTCTGAAGATTTTTTTGCAGGGGTCCCGGTGCACTCTAGTTACACCACTGTGTATAATCCCCCACTTTCTCTCCCAACAAGCAGCCTAGAACAATACAATCTGGAGGGAGGGCAAGGTTACCTTCTATAAAATAATCCCATCCTGTTTGATATAAAGGGAAATTTTCCTGCACAAAATGCTGCTCTGTTTTATCCCCGACACATCTCATCATTCAATCATTCCCCCCCAATGGCAGCCTCTAAAGTAGAGATCCATGTAGAAATTGCAGAGGGCTGGGGTGAAATGAAATCCAGGTCACTTCTGGCTGCGGCTCGGTGGGTGGAACAAAGGGCAGACAATTCCACCCAATAAAACCCATTTTCAGTGTGAATATGAAACACAAACGTGTAAATGTGGCAGAGGAAAAATTCTAGCTGTCAGCTTCTATTGAGCAGAAGGGGCTTTATTCCTAGCGCACAGACCGTGAAATTGCATTCGATTGTAAGCCTGCAGAGAGCGGCCCATTTGTAAGTGGGTTATAAATAAACATCTACAATAAGAAAAGACTGTGGGGGGCAAGAGAAGCCCAATACACTTCAGAGGGTACGATTGATAGACGAAACCAGCGAGTCAGTGGCGGCTAGTAAAAATAATACAATAGAAAACCCAAGCCTTGAATTATATTTTTAGATGTGTAAGCTCTGTTTGGGCAGGTCCCTCTTCACCTTTTTTTATCGATTACTGATCGCTATGTTATGTAATCACCCTGTATGTTCTTTGTATAAACTCATGTATTGTATAGAGCTGCCGGAATACGTTGGCTCTCTAAAAATATCGTGTATACAGTATAATAATCATTAATAATAATAAATGGTTGTCGGTCCATGCCATTTAGAGTTAATATAAAAGCTTCCCAGCAAACAGCTTGGCTTGCAGATTGCCCAATGCTCACATTTTATTTCTTCCCACATCACTAATTCCGGCCAACGCTGTGCTCCTTTCCACATTAATCATCTCACTACCTGTTGGACCCCCCAAACCCCGACTGCACTGGCACAGGCAGACATAAAGGTACAATGACTGCATGATACTTTCCCTTTAATAACCCTCCACTTATTGATTGGGCACCCAAACAATATCATTTGGCATCAGAACAATATTAATATTATTTGCTTGTCATTTCCTTGCACTTAGTGCCCCTGTCTGTAAATGATAAGGATATTAGAAGTCACTGAGGGGTTGTTCTGTGACCATATAAAGGCACAAGGCTGCAGGCTGAGTTATACAGGGAACTCTGAGTATCACTCATGTATTATAAGGGATAATGTACCCCCTACTGTAAATGATAAGGATATTAGAAGTCACTGAGGGGTTGTTCTGTGACCATATAAAGGCACAAGGCTGCAGGCTGAGTTATACAGGGAACTCTGAGTATCACTCATGTATTATAAGGGATAATGTACCCCCTACTGTAAATGATAAGGATATTAGAAGTCACTGAGGGGTTGTTCTGTGACCATATAAAGGCACAAGGCTGCAGGCTGAGTTTATACAGGGAACTCTGAGTAGCACTCATGTATTATAAGGGATAATGTACCCCCTACTGTAAATGATAAGGATATTAGAAGTCGCTGGGGTTGTTCTGTGACCATATAAAGGCACAAGGCTGCAGGCTGAGTTATACAGGGAACTCGAGTAGCACTCATCTCTCTCTTCCTCTCTGTTCTCTTTCTGGTTACGCCTAATTATCGATCGCGTTACGTTTCCTTTTTCTGTAGGGATGGAGAGAGCAGACAGTAACTACTGACCTTCCACACACTGTTCGCTCTTGGTCGCATTATATTCATTAGGTAGCCATGTTATCTAATGTATACAAAACAATCCCAATAGATTGATCGGCAAGTAGGAAGACCTTATAGTTTGAGTGTAAGACGCCAGAGCCAGTAGTAGTGATACCCTGAGTGTGCCAACAAAGCTTTTCCTCTTGTCCTCTTATATATTAGGTACCTTCATAGATCTCATATCGACTGTCGGATCCATTGCCGTATAGTGTTCGGGTATGAGGAAATGTGGAGAGAGAGCAGACAGTAACCCTTCCAATCGACTTGTCCATCGTTGGTCTCTCATAATTAAGCTTGAGAGTTGCGTCTATCTAGTGCTACCAATGACCCTGATGTAATTCAATTGTGAGGGAGAAAGACTAAGGGTAGAAGGAGAGCAGCAGTAACCCTTTCCTAACACTTTTCCGCTGTTTATCTCTATATTAATAAATTGAGCGGTACCTGCACTATCTAGTAATCACCGGATGCCCATGATTTCTGTAATTGGGGTAGAACAGAAGCAGCCCACGGAAAGCAGGGAGGTCAATATATGATCTCCTGGTCGTCTCGGAACGCTTATATCTCATAGAAAGATACAAGTGAGCATTAGTCAGTTTAGTAGATGTGAAACTGTCTAATCACAAGAGTCAATCTTGGACTTGCTTATTAAAAGATCCGGTAGATACTAAGTTTCGCTCTCAGGAAGGAGGCAAGTGTTGATAAAGGAGGAAGGGGATGTTGCTAGTAAGTAGAGGGGTCTTACCGATGGAGGATTTCCTGCGCCTGCACCAGAATATAAGATCATATTAAATGATAACAAATAACAAGGGTTTATTCTTGCTTGTGGTTCGGCGGCCTTTAGTTGGCCTATGGGAGAGAATAGAGAAATCGGGGCAGCAGTACTGTAAGGTTTTAACAGGTCCACTCCGAGTCCTACATTGTAAGAGGTGGGATGGTAAATTAATGAGTGATGCCACATTGACTGAACTAGCCGTCTTGATATTCACAACACACCATGTGATCACGCAGATATATTGATGTGAACATCCGAATGTAACACACCTCGAATCTCAGTATAATGGAAGGCCAAGGTGAGCTATAACTGCTGCTGCCCGTGACCTCATAAATTTTCGGCCGCCTCTGATCTATGGCATCGTACACAGGGTATATTTCTAGTTGGGAAGTGCTAAAGGGGTGCTCAGTACTCACTCATCTTATGGCTCAAGGTGCACAGCCAATGGGCACCGATTATGGCCCCTTTCTATTGCACGCTATTTTATATCTTGACGCTCAATTCTTCATAAGAGTTTATTTAGCAAAGAATTGTCGCCTAAGTTCAGTAAGATAGCTGCAGATTTAAATTATCAGCCGCTTTGGGCTTGTGGAATCCTGTTGGAGTGGCGAGGCCTTCTGTATCTAATTTGGCTGGGGGCAAGACAAATGCTTAGAGCTTTACTATGATCAGGCAGTGATTCAAAGTCACTTGTCTATCTCCGCGTGCTGCACTTTGTCTTACAGTCGCAACTAATGAACTGCGTTGTTTAATGCTAACGACTTTCTGACAGTTACAGACGAAATTGGTCCCACTTTGTGCCTTGTCACATCACATTGGCTGAAAGTCATTGGCACAAACATGAGTGTATGTTTAACTTTCAGTGGGAACAACCGTTGTTGCCCACTTTGGCCATTGCCAAAACAACTCCCAGCCTGACGTCCTCTATATCAGCACATTGGTTATAAGAGTGTGGTGCTGGGAGTAGACAAGCACAACACACACAAGCAGGTTCTGTAGGCTGAAATTATCGGCCCTATTCCACAACACTGGGAATATTTTTTTGTCTGTACGTTGTTCTGATTACCAATTTTGAGCAGGTTGAAAGTACAGGCCCATGGAGAGGCGATGAGTTAGCCGGGTTGTTAGGCCGTAAGTGTTATCTCAGATACAAGCTACCCCCCGGGCCATCCTAATGTACATAAATTATATGACAGACAAATTAAAGGGAGGGACCAGTAGGGAACCTGGAGAGATTCCCTAATATATGCCTCCTCCCACACGCCACCTTGTCCTGTGAATAGCAGGGGCTGCTAAAATATCAGAGTTCAGCTCTGTAATTCCGCGTCTGGTGTAAATCTTGCAGATTCGTTTCCAGATGGGCTGTTCCTCTATTCTAGGATCTTATAAAGGACAGGCACTGCCCACAGTTCTGCCGATAGCACAGAATGTGTCGCAAAAAGTCTAAGAAACCCACGAAACAGGTTTTGGTCACGCATGTCTTTTATGTACAATTTACGCCTTTTGATAGGGTGTTTGGTGTCAAGCCCAGGTTCTTTGGATATTAATCCTGTTAGTTAGATTGTATGAGTAGTGATTTAATATAACATGTGAGATATTGGTTGCTAATTTGGGATTTTCCATTTTTCCTTATTTGTGTGTACTTTGAGTTATTGTAGCTTTTTATTCCAAGCCTCAGGCTCGTTCCAGTTTTGCCAATTTCAGTTATTTTGAGCATCTGGTTGCTGGCAACAGTAGCATTAACTGTGATCCCTCTAGCAACCATTGAGACTGACCTTGTAAATTATTGGAGACTGAAATTTGAATTAGGCAGGCAGGCCGTGGAAATTTGAGAATGAGGAGTAATAAAAAGTAGCAAAGTAGACGAATGCATTTGTACGCCTTACAGGAGGCTGCATGTTTGTTGATTGGAGTTGCGGTGTCAGGGCGACCCCGGTCCATTTAAAAAAAACTGGAAAAAAGTTTAGACGCACTGACAAATAATTCAAAAACTATTTTGGTTCATAAAAAAGAAAAAGACCAATAATTGAAAAAGTTGCTTAGTTAATTAGCCATGTCTACAAATTAGGGCTGCACCAATCCAGGATTCGGTTTGGGATTTCGTGATAGTCCCTCTTTTCAGACAGATTTGGCCCGTAATCCTCTGCCAGGGATTTTTGCTCTCGATGTTAAACCGATTACCAAAATCAATAATTTAGTCAGTTTATGCTATATCGATTAGGGGTGGTAAATCACAGAGAAACTATCAGCACCAGGGTAATGTTTTTTCCCTTCCGATGCCTCAATTTGCATATTGCAGAGAGTTCGGATTTGGTTTGAGTATTATCCATCCTAGGAGAGGAGATCTTCCGGCATCCACTAATAATTAATATACTTTTAAAGGAGAGTACACTAGGGATGCAACAGTAGAGCATGCAGGAATTCTGCCTTGTTTTCAGGCAGGATCAGCATTCGCGGGGCGCCTGCACTCCTGCCGAATCCTTGTCTGTTCCGGTTACCGAACTGAGATCGAATAGCTAATTTCGCAAATTAGGGATGGAGAGGGAAATCGCCGTGACTATTTTGTTCAAGTTCGAACTGGTTAAAAAGGATGTTTTCAACTTGGCGCCACCCCGACTCTAATTTTGCATATGCAAAATTAGATCCGGTTCTAATAGTGTTATCCGGGTACCGACATCTTTGCATGGAACCAGATGCAAGCCTGTCGATAGCGAAGTAACTTGCCCTTTATTTGTGCAAGTCCCCTCCATTTGCTTATAAGTGGTAAGTTAAAGGCGAGGCCCGTAATTTATTGACTAGTAGGACTGAAGGCATAAATCATGATTTTTATTTTCTTCTAGGACATGAAATCTATTCCGCCGGACGTCTCTTTCGTTCACTCTCCTCATAACACTAGATTCTCTGGCTCAGGATTTTCACCTTCCCTGCGTAGGAATCAAGCATCATTACAGAGAAACCGCTCTGGTGCTGGCCTTCTCTTGCATGTTGGTGGTAATATGAATCCATTACTATTTATGGCCACGTCATCTGCTGAGTCTCTAGCCTCCGCCCTTGCAGTGCCCAAGGCAGCCCCCACTGCATACGCTAGCCCACTAGGTCAGCCCCCATTTTGGTGCAAGATAAAGGATAGCGCTGATGTAGGCAGGATTACAGTAAGGATAATGCAGCGTTGCCCGTGCGTTGGGTCTTACATTCAGTAGGAAGCGATAATTTACTGACAGCGGACAAATATGCGCAGATTATCTAGCATTTAATAGCACATCAGGGCTGGGCATCTGTGGGGGTTTTATACAGCAAAAGGTGCTTGAGGACAAGTACTATTCGCCATTTACATGATAAGTTCTTTGGTCGCTTAGGCACTAGGGGGGGGGGGCAGTTCACACTCTGCGAATCCGGGAAGGTCTAGATTCCCTATATGCCTCTCTTCCACTCTTGTCCCTCGATTACTAAATGGAGCAATATTTATGATGTCAGTAATATCTCTCATAGGAGCGTATGATGTGAGAACGTTCTATCCAGCGCTGTGGCTTAGCAGGGGGGGCATAGGAAAGTGACGCGCGATTTTAATGGCAATCTTTCAGGTTATGCATCAGTGTAGATAAAACAGGTACATGATGTGTCTCTAGTTGGATGATGTTGGTGGGCCCTTAGAAAATGAATTTGCTGTGGGCCCATGGAGGAGAGATCCTCGTAGTTGGGCGACCATTACTGTTTTCATGATGGTGAGTGACACTGTATGCTATCTGAGGGTTTGGCATTCTCAATACGGAGGGTTGAGGGATCAACCATAAGTGTCACTATTTTGGGATGTCAGGAGAGCTACAATCCTTAGTGGAATTAGCGCTTCAAGTCTAGAAAAGTCGGGAATCCAGTAATGTTGGAGATATTTACACATATTAGAGGCAGGGTGATAAGGACCAAGTCGAGCAAAAAGCATTTGATGGTGTCATGCGACTTGGTCAGCTGTTGTTGCTTGAGTGACAGATGAAAAAGTCACCATAGCCGATATTTCCTTGTCCTGAACTCTTAATAATTGTATATTGCAGAAATAATTGAGATTCGAGATTCAGGCCGATGGCAAAGCAGAAGGATTCGCAGAGATCAAATCCTGCTAAGAAAAGGCCGAATCCCGAGCCGAATCCTGGATTCAGTGCATCCCTAATTTATAGTGAGGTGCAACTCAGCGCACAAAATTGCCGCCTTTTAAAGATGCTGCACTGTTGCCGGATGCACCCAGCTTGGCATATCAGGGCAATGTTGGGCAGAGGGGAAACAGACTTTAAGCCCCGGGTGTCTGAATCCAGACTTATAGAGCCCCCTATACATGGCACTCAATATTGGATACTCGAGCAAGTCCCCCACCATTGGGTACAAGCACTTTGTGATGGATTATAGCCGTTATATTGGAAATTTGGGAAAGAATAGGGTATTGTGGGTAAATAACAGGATTTATGCACTAAAGTTTGGGAATAGCTGTACAAATAGCCTATAAAGGGATTGTCATGGGGCCCAGAGAACCGTATTATTGACCTATTTGGCCCTGGGAGAAAGGGTCGGCCAACAAGTACAACGGAGCCTCCAAACTGAAAAACAATCCAATTATACAGTCATGACCAAGCTGTAGACCCACTTAACTTATATTATGACAAAATCCCACCATGGTCCACCCAAATCCCGCCCCCACTTCACCTGCAAGCCCCACCCCCTTTATGACCCATGCATCACAGTTTTACTTCTCTTCCTTTGTCAGTACCCAGGCTAAATGGAATTTATTAAACCCCATCAACACAAATGAGACTATAGGGGTCTTTAATAATGCCAAGGTATTAAGGGGTGCAAAATTGCAGAGCCAGCCCAAGTTGTATTGGGACCCTCAACCCTGGTCAGTCCACACCACTGGGCCACCAATACCCCTGTGTTAGTCAAGCCAAATTCCCCCAGAGTACAATGAATAATACAATGAATTGTGTGACTGCAGCTTAGATGTTGTTTATACAGAGCTCATTTTCTCCCTTTAAACAAAGGGATATAATGTGTATTGGGAAGGGCTGGGGGAGTGAGCTGATGGAAAAACCAGAATAAAACATAAACATGGGATTCAAATATTTCTTTATTTATAAATAATATTATTTATTGTATTATAATGGGATTAAAAATATTTCTTTATTTTTTTTTTAAATGAAAGAACATGCAGAATATATATTCAGCAACTCCTATTTATTGTGCTTGTGTTTAGCAGTGGTATATGGAGTGTATACTGTCCCTTTAAACAGCAGTAAGACTACCCCCCCAAAACCAAAAAAGCTTGAGGAATTTTCGTTACCATAAAAAGGTGCACTTCCCCTTTATTTATGAATGCCAGAGAATATAATGTGTACTTAATCTGCAGTTTAACTAATGCACTCGCTGATCCCTCCTCTCTCTCTCATTCCCGGGCTCCGTACATTAAAGATAATAAAAAATAAATCACATGTCGTTGCTTCACTAAAAATGACTTTAATTCCAGGGTGGGCGACTGATGGACAGACGGAAACAGATAAAGCAGCAGGGTTCATTCTCATTGCCTTCTTGCACCTAAACTTAGCTCTGGAATTCACACGGTGCATTCCCTGCGACCTGGAGTCACAAACTGCAGTGTCCTGAGCTCTAAGCACCAAGCAGTGATCTGATCTTTAGATCTCCAGCAACCTGTCCCTACATGGATTGCTCAGGCACCTCAGCTGTATAGAAATAAAGAGAACACAAGGGATGATGATAGAGGACAGTCTGCACATATCGACCTTTGGGAACATTTCCCAATCCTTTAGGCTCCCCATGTAATGCCCCCCTTTGTTTTACTGGGAAGTGTTAGACGCTTGGATTTGAAGCCCCTCTGCTTTCTTTAGTGGGTGAGTCCAACACTTCACAGTAAAAAATGGGGGTGCATTACATGGTGAGTTTTAGGGGGGG
The DNA here is from genome assembly GCF_017654675.1 of Xenopus laevis. Classification (NCBI taxonomy): domain Eukaryota; kingdom Metazoa; phylum Chordata; class Amphibia; order Anura; family Pipidae; genus Xenopus; species Xenopus laevis. Next base: position 11,228,824 of record NC_054375.1, read on the forward strand.
ATAGTCCTAGTTCTCATATAGGCAGACTAGCAAGGTCTCCTTTCCATCATTGGGGAGAAAACAATAAAAAGTCAGGTATCTTTCCCCTTTAATAGAGAAGGACAGGAATGGTGGAGCTCTCCATGGTGCTGATTTTGACTTTACAGGGTTCCATTGTGCTTTTACAGAATTAAACACTGACTGATTATTTAAAAAGAAGTACAGCTGTGGGATCTGTTATCCAGAATGCCAAGGACTTGGGGTTTTCTGGATAAGGGTTTTTTTTTCCTGTAATCTGGATCTCCAAGGCTAAATCTTTATCAGAAAGGTGTATCTAATTACACCAGTAAACACTCAAAGTAATGCTGCTCTGAGTCCTTCTATTGTGTACTCATGGGCTTCTGTATCAGACTTCGTGTTTTCATCTTAAACCTCCAGGGCTAGGGCTGCTCCTTCCCCTCCCCTCCCTGCTGTAATCTAAGCCCAGAGCTAATAGTGAGCAGGGAGAGACTCAGGCAGGAAGTGATATCACACCAAGCTAATATGGCAGCTGATATCCTAAACAAACAGAGAGAGCTTCTAGAGCGGTTTACTCAGGTATGGTAATGTATTCTGCAGAGTAAATATAGTGTTATAGCTTGTACTATTGTGGCTAATCTATTGGAAATAAACTGCTTTGTAGCTTCCCTTCTCTTTTAAAGGGGTTGTTCACCTTTACATTAACTGATATACAGAGGGATATTCTGAGACAATTTGCAATTGGTTTTCATTTTTTATTATTTGCGGTTTTTGAGTTATTTAGCTTTTTATTCAGCAGCTCTCCAGTTGGCAATTTCAGCCAACTGGTTGCTAAGGTCCAAATTACCCTAGCAACCATGCATTGATTTGAATACTGGAATAGGAGAGGAACTGAATAGAACGATGAGTAATAAAAAGTAGAGATAACAATATAATTGTAGCCCCCCCCCATTGAATGCTGAAAAGAGTCAGAAGAAGAAGGCAAATAATTCAAAAACTATGAAAAAGAAAAAAACAAAGACCAATTGAAAAGTTGCTTAGAATAAGCCATTCTATAACATACTAAAGGTAAAACATTAAAATGTAACCAGTAGGATTGTTTTGCCACCAATAAAGATTTATGCAGTAAAGTTCCCCATGTATGGGGCCCGAGGTGTAAGTGCAAGTAGAAAGGGGAGCAAAGATGCAAATCTAGATGACAGTTGGTGGTATGTTGGCAGTTGGCACCATGAGCTCTCCTGCAGGGCTGGAATGAAGGAAAGGCAAGAGAGGTGGCTGCCTTGGGTGCAACAGAGATTATACACTACCATGAGTCCCTGCCCTAGTGGATCTTACCAGCTAAAGCCCCAATAAATATGTAGGGAAAGTATTAAAGAGGTTGTTTACCTTTAATTTAGAGGCAGACTCCCATGGTCTCCTTTCCATCATTAGGAGGAATAGGAGGATATTTCCCTTTAATGGTCAGACAAGGGCAGGACTAGCGGAGCTCTCCATGGTGCTGATTTTGGCTTTACAGGGTTCCATTGTGCTTTTACTGCACTGAAGACAGATTGTGTAAAAAGAAGTACAGGTATGGGATCTCTTATCCAGAATGGCTAGGGATTGTTTTCTGGATAATGTTTTTTTTTTTTTTTTTTGTAATCTGGAAGTTTGCAATTTCAGCCACCGGTCACTAGGGTCCAAATTCCCCTAGCAACCATGTATTGATTTAAGAGACTGGAATATGAATAGGAGAGGCCTGAATAGAAAGATGAGTAATAAAAAGTAGCAATAACAATAAATGTGTAGCCTTACAGAGCATTTGTTTTTTTTTTAGGTGGGGTCAGTGACCCCCATTTGTCTGAAGAAAGTGGCAAATAATTCAAAAACTAAAAAAACTAAAAAAAAAAAAAAGAATAAGAGAGAAGGATTAACCTGCTTACACCAAGCTCCAGACCCCGTGTCAGCCGATTGCTATCTCTGATAATCTCCTGTAGCGACGCCCATTATGCCCGTACCCCTCAATCGCACTGCCCAGCCCCTGCTAATTGTACATTCTCCTGTCTTTATGCAAAACTGTCAGTCAGCAGGAAAGAGACTGACTGACAGTTTTATACCCTCATACTGTACTGTCTAAGAGGGAATCAATATGTGCTTAGTACAGGGAATACCTATGCTGCCACAGTTTTCTGGGATCTCACTGTACAGACTATGAGCAAACTTAGGGGACTGTTCCTGCTGAATTGTGCTTAGTACAGGGGAATACCTATGCTGCCATAGTTTTATGGGATCTCTCTGTACAGACTATGAGCAAATTTAGGGGCTGAATTGTGCTTAGTACAGGGGAATAGTAATAGAAAAACAGTGAAAATTGCACTTTGCACACATCATAATTGAGGCTTATGGACTGAGAGCTCTCTGTATTACTTCCCCTTTAAATTCCCAAAGCTTTACGTATTTCCAGGTCCCTTTATGTTACATTTCTAATTTTTCTCACATTTCTTCCTCTAATTGAATGTGCTGCACGGAATCAAGAGTGGTACAATAGAAGGATAATAATAATGTTACTTGCCATGATTGTGCCCAACGGGGATGTCAGGCAAAAAAATAATGAAAATGATTCTGAGCACCATCAAGTCATGGGGGGAAATAGCCGCCGGATTCAGTGAGCTCTGCCCCTCCCCAAACATCACTGCCAATCATTCCCCTTCCCAACAGTGCGGCTGTTCCTACACAGAACTAGTTAATAAAGTTGCCCACCCGGACGTAACTTTAATCAGCCCCCCCAGCTTCCTTCAAGTCTTCATGATTGTACCACACAAATACCAACACTCAGCGAGTGCCAAGTCTGAGCCAACGTCTTCATTTCACAATAAACTGTTAGTAATGAATGTGTCATATAGGGAGATTTAAAGGGGGAACATACACTGAATACTAGTTGGTTTATAGATAAAGGTGTTATTATCCCACTGTTACTATAGGCACCATCTCTCCCTACTATACCTGCTATCCCACAGTCACACTCCCTTCCCAGAGACTATTATCCCACTGTTACTATAGGCACCATCTCTCCCTACTATACCTGCTATCCCACAGTCACACTCCCTTCCCAGAGACTATTATCCACTGTTACTATAGGCACCATCTCTCCCTACTATACCTGCTATCCCACAGTCACACTCCCTTCCCAGAGACTATTATCCCACTGTTACTATAGGCACCATCTCTCCCTACTATACCTGCTATCCCACAGTCACACTCCCTTCCCAGAGACTATTATCCACTGTTACTATAGGCACCATCTCTCCCTACTATACCTGCTATCCCACAGTCACACTCCCTTCCCAGAGGACTATTATCCACTGTTACTATAGGCACCATCTCTCCCTACTATACCTGCTATCCCACAGTCACACTCCCTTCCCAGAGACTATTATCCACTGTTACTATAGACACCATCTCTCCCTACTATACCTGCTATCCCACAGTCACACTCCCTTCCCAGAGACTATTATCCCACTGTTACTATAGACACATCTCTCCCTACTATACCTGCTATCCCACAGTCACACTCCCTTCCTAGAGACTATTATCCACTGTTACTATAGGCACATCTCTCCCTACTATACCTGCTATCCCACAGTCACACTCCCTTCCCAGAGACTATTATCCACTGTTACTATAGGCACCATCTCTCCCTACTATACCTACTATCCCACAGTCACACTCCCTTCCTAGAGACTATTCTCCACTGTTACTATAGACACCATCTCTCCCTATTATACCTGCTATCCCACAGTCACACTCCCTTCCCAGAGACTATTATCCACTGTTACTATAGACACCATCTCTCCCTACTATACCTGTTATCCCACAGTCACACTCCCTTCCCAGAGACTATTATCCACTGTTACTATAGGCACCATCTCTCCCTACTATACCTGCTATCCCACAGTCACACTCCCTTCCATGAGACTATTATCCACTGTTACTATAGGCACCATCTCTCCCTACTATACCTGCTATCCCACAGTCACACTCCCTTCCCAGAGACTATTATCCACTGTTACTATAGACACCATCTCTCCCTACTATACCTGCTATCCCACAGTCACACTCCCTTCCTAGAGACTATTATCCACTGTTACTATAGGCACATCTCTCCCTACTATACCTGCTATCCCACAGTCACACTCCCTTCCCAGAGACTATTATCCACTGTTACTATAGACACCATCTCTCCCTACTATACCTGCTATCCCACAGTCACATTCCCTTCCCAGAGACTATTATCCACTGTTATTATAGGCACCATATCTCCCTACTATACCTGCTATCCCACAGTCACACTCCCTTCCCAGAGACTATTATCCCACTGTTACTATAGGCACCATCTCTCCCTACTATACCTGTTATCCCACAGTCACACTCCCTTCCCAGAGACTATTATCCACTGTTACTATAGACACCATCTCTCCCTACTATACCTGCTATCCCACAGTCACACTCCCTTTCCAGAGACTATTATCCACTGTTACTATAGGCACCATCTCTCCCTACTATACCTGTTATCCCACAGTCACACTCCCTTATCCCCACTGTTAAATATGGTCCTGTATAATTCTCACAGTTCAGTGGTATGCGTTTGATATACTTTATTTCAATGAATTCCTTTTCTTGTGGCTTTCTCAGAGATGTTTTTTACCTTCCTATCTTTCTGCCATCTTACACAGAGTGTCATTGATTTCCAAATTTCTTTCCCTTCCTGAGATGGATAATGTTTCAGAACATCCGTAGGTACCATTTATCCTATTGATCCGACATTGTCTCATTCTCTTTCAGATTTGGATCCAGTGTCAGAAAACTCCAAATCGTTTGTGTTCCTCTGTCACCTCTTTGTCTCTTCTCAACAGGTTGTTCCTCCCAGAGCTGCCGGCTTGAAAGGTGAATCATTTATACCTTGTATAGCACAGACAGGGCTGTAACAGATTCTAGATGGATAAAATCCATGTGTTTGGTACAACAGAGAATCACCTCATACAGAACCTTGCTAGGACTCTATCCGGTCTATACTGTGGTCCCTTTACTCTAACAGAGTCCCTCCTAGGGAATCCCATGTAAAAAGAGTAGGTCCTTTTGTCCAAGTTGTCCAAGCCTACAGAAAGCCCAGGTCTTATTAGTAAAGCATTGCACAATCTCAAAAATAGTCCAAGACTGGGGTTGACATAAGAAGTGGTTGTCCAAGAAGATCAGACACTGGAATAGCAGGGGGTGGCCAGGCATCGAGTTAAGATCACACATGGTCTACCAATGGTGGAGTTGACCATTCCACATTCTATATCATATCAAATAAGTTTGGTAACCGGACTCCAACGCTGGCAGTACCCCATCCATCATGTCCCCCTTGTCTCATAAGGCAGCAGCACAAAAATAACTGCTTGGCTGATATCAATCCCAACTAATAAATAGTTTTAAAAAGAAAAGACTGATTAAGTTGCTGTTTCATGCATACAACACGGCGCTGAGACTGTCACATACAACATGACAGCAATTACGCTTGCCTTTAATTATTCATTTTAATTAAATTTCCATTTCTGATCCCAGCATGGGACGCTGAGTTCCAGAGAAGACCTGAACCACTTGAACACTGTGAGATGATATCTTGCAGCCTCAGCACTTTGATCTGGTTAATGAGTCCGGAGTTCCCCTTTGTGGCTTCACATGAGCCGGGAAAATACAGAAAACAACTTTTGGCTGAATAATTTAGCTATTATTAATCTTTTAGCTATTTGCTGATAAACAGACATAGATTAAAAGGGCTTCTCAGGCTTGTTAGGGTTCCATCAGTCCACTCACAATGAAGTATTTATCAAGACATACTGAGTTGTATTTAGTTGATCAAACAGGGTCTATTTCCCTGGTCCAAGCAGAGCATAAGCTGTAGGTAGTGTTAATAGTGCTACTTTGAGACAGACCAGTTGTAGTACCACAGAAGTGGATGGAATGGATGCTGATTGGTATAGAATTGGTTAATAAGGTCTGTCAGCAGCAGAGTGACCACGTGAGATGGGGGAAGGTCTGGATGTCCCTGGATACGAAAACGGAAATCATGTAAAGTTAATGGGGAGGAGGAAAGAACTATATAGTGCAAGGGAATTGGGGATATCTTTCTATTTGGAACCTGACCTCCTATAACACAGGACACTGCAACAATGCTAGTATTTGGTAACCATGCAGGTAAAGTTAGTATTCCTGAAGACTATTTTAATAAGTTGTGTCAGATGTGTTATCCAGTAATGTATTTATTGATGTTGTGTATTATGCCTTATTGAATAAAGTAGTTGTTGTAGAAAGCCAGTGAGAACTCAGTCTTTACACTTATTTTGGGTTAATACAAATCTTAATATTTAACAGGTAGGAAGAGCAAGATATCAATAGTTGGGTAACATGAACAGGGTAGTGCAAGATTGAGAGATTAGGACAAGTTGGAGTAGGACATAATAGGGACAGTAGGACAAGATGGGGACAGTAGGACAAGATGGAGACTGTAGGACAAGAGGGAGACTGTAGGACAAGATGGGGACAGTAGGGCAAGATGGAGACAGTAGGACAAGTTGGGGACAGTAAGACAAGATGGAGACTGTAGGACAAGAGGGAGACTGTAGGACAAGAGGGAGACTGTAGGACAAGATGGGGACAGTAGGGCAAGATGGAGACAGTAGGACAAGTTGGGGACAGTAAGACAAGATGGAGACTGTAGGACAAGAGGGAGACTGTAGGACAAGATGGGGACAGTAAGACAAGATGGAGACAGTAGGACAAGATGGAAACAGTAGGGCAAGATTGAGACAGTAGGACAAGTTGGGGACAGTAGGACAAGATGGAGACAGTAGGACAAGTTGGGGACAGTAGGACAAGATGGAGACAGTAGGACAAGATGGAGACAGTAGGACAAGATGGAGACAGTAGGGCAAGATTGAGACAGTAGGACAAGTTGGGGACAGTAGGACAAGATGGAGACAGTAGGACAAGTTGGGTACAGTAAGACAAGATGGAGACAGCAGGACAAGATGGAAACAGTAGGACAAGATGGAGACAGTAGGACAAGTTGGGGACAGTAGGACAAGTTGGGGACAGTAGGAAAAGTTGGGGACAGTAGGACAAGTTGGGGACAGTAGGACAAGTTGGGGACAGTAGGACAAGTTGGGGACAGTAGAACAAGATGGAGACAGTAGGACATAATAGCAACAGTAGGGCAAGAAGGAGATGGTAGGACAAGTTGGGGACAGTAGGACAAGATGGAGACAGTAGGACAAGTTGGGGTCAGTAGGACAAGATGGAGACAGTAGGACAAGTTGAGGACAGTAGGACAAGTTGGGGACAGTAGGACAAGATGGAGACAGTAGGACAAGTTGGGAGACAGTAGGACAAGATGGAGACAGTAGGACAAGTTGGGGACAGTAGGAAAAGTTGGGGACAGTAGGACAAGTTGGGGACAGTAGGACAAGTTGGGGACAGTAGGACAAGTTGGGGACATCATAGCAACAGTAGGGCAAGATGGGTACAGAAGGACAACATGTAGTGTAAGATAGTGATGTTAGGAGAAGACAGAAGGACAATAATTCGGAACTCATAATAGTGTGTAAGACAAGACTAGATATTTTATAGCAAGGGTAGAGCTAATTATTCCTAATTCATTATTTTACTTTATTCTCTCTCTTTCATTATATTATACAAAGAAAGTTTTGCACATAAGGCCCCGCTCTCTGACAGGTCTCATTCCATAATTAGGAACAGCCGTGGGCTCATCTCGCCTGAATTGTCCCCTGGATGAATTTTTGATTTGTTATTTAGCAATAAGGAGATGTCAGCGCTGTGGCGGCAGTAATATATTAGTACTAGGGATTATTAAGTCTATCCCCTGACACGGGCTGTGGAATAGAGACTCATACGTGTCCCGTGTGACTCGGAGTGACTCGAAGTGACACAGAGAAGTGGCTCGCCACACGGCTACATGGTTATTGCACGGAGATGAGGTCTTTCTGTTTTAGTGGGCAGGGAATTGTGTTCTAATATTCTCAGGCTCGGGGAAGGTTCAATTTAGGAAGCGATAAAACAACTCAATGGGCTGCGCTTCCTTTTATGATAACGGGGAGATAGGAATAAAAATGTGTTGGACTTTAACAGCGGGTGTTTAACGCAGCCAATCATCTGTCCCCAAAAAATAGAAAAGCAGTGGCGCAATACCTCAGTGAGTCAACGTCATTATGGGACCAACGGGCAACCAGCCCTGTAGTTGGATATTTACATATGTTGGCAAACCCTTAGGTGTCTTGAATTAAGGGAGAACTGAATGCTTTTATTTTCTTTCTCCTATTCTTTCATGAAATACATAACAGCTCAAGGTAGTTTGCAGCAGACTGACCCCCTCCTATCTTCCTCTACCAGAATCGGACTGGGGGGCCCAGGGCTGCTCTCTCAGGGCCCCTCTCCAGCCCCAGCCTGAGTAAAACAGTAAGCACAGAGCCGGGCTAAGCCACGGGTGGGCAGAATTGGGCAATGACTACCTGCCAGTGGGGACAAGGGCCTGGACTAGGGGTAGGCAGAGAGAAGCGGTACATGGCCAGCACCCCCAACTGTTGCACCCTAGGCACATGACTCTTATGCCTAACCCTAGTTCCCACCCAGAGTAAGAAAGTAGAGTCACTGGTGGGGCTCATTTATTAACACTGCACCCGGTCAGTAACCCATGGCAACCAGTCAATTAGTTGTCCTCTCTGGCTGAGAAAAGATAATCATTGCTTGGTTGCTATGGATTACTGCTCAGGTGCAAATTTGCCCAGTGTTTATAAATGAGCTTTCCTTTCATTATATAACCATGAATAACAGGGGTAAATTACTGGGACAAGGGCAGTCATTGCACTTATCGACGACCATTTATTCAAAATATTTCTGCCCATATTTGTGCCCATTTCCGTTCCTTGCACCTTCGCTTAGTTATACAAGGCCATGGTCCTGTTGCAAATCCCGTGCAAGTGAGCGATGTACTAACTCACATGCAGACGTCCTACAATTTTAAGTGCAGTTGCGAGTCTTATAAAAACTAGATGCAAAATTCTGAAATGAAATAGCAAAAACTAATTTCAAAGTAAAAGCATAAACAAGAGGGATTTGGGCATTTCCATAAATAATTGGCACGCATCTGGTTTCTGACAGTCGCACCGAGGACTTAAGATGAGGAGCCATCTCTCTGCGCTCGTGGGTTTGCCTTGAACCGTCACTCGGCGGGACCTGAGTCATAAAGTGTCAGTTTGCGTTACTGCAACCTGTGATCAAGCGAGGCAGCTGGCACAAAGGCGGCAGAAAGCCTGTGCCCACCTAGATGTTCCAGGGAGGCTGAGAGCCTGAGAGGAGCCAAGTATCATCTGTCTGGCAGCCGACTTCAAAGATAAATCACAGCACAGGGGAATAATTGGTACTTATGCAAATGAGCATCAATCTGTAATTGTGATTACCTGCGAGTGTGTTTGTATGGCTTACCCGTTCTCAGAAAATAATGGAGCGGCGAAGTTGCAACCTGTTCTACATATCAGCATGGGGGCTCAGAACTTTAAGAACAGAGCAGCTTGGCGTACACAAAATATTAAATCAGCCTCAATAATAAGCACAGACTTTCCCCGATCCCCTCCTGGATCCCTCCGTGCCAAGGTAGAGCTGAGGTTCTGTGGAAAAGCAGAGTTGGGCCCCACTGTATATGGATAACTACTTAGCTTATACCTTATACACAGCATCAGCCCAACAGAATGTCAAAGGGATGCTGAGAATTATGGCTCAGTCCCCCTGCTAAATAAAGGGTACATACATCTTCTCTAAGCCTGTTCAATTGTGCTTTTCACCTTTCCCTAGTAGGCAGCCCAAAATCTACATATGCAGGACAGTTTTCCAATGAACCACTTACACTGTGAGGGTCCCAGACGAATTTATGTCTGGAATTGTACCAAGTTGCTAATTCTCAGCCAAAAAAAAGGGATCACATTCTCAGCCAGTTAACTATAAGCCTGTTAGTCTGACATCGGTGATAGGAAAGCCGTTGGAGGAGAAATTAAGAGATATTAAGAGATAATATTGGCTTTTTTTAAAATAAAGAATCCATCCACTATAAGTAGGAGATAGGACAACGTTGGAATACACTGGAGATCTGGGCATCAAAAAGGCAACCGAGGTTTAACATTGATAAATGTAGAGTTATGCATTAGGGAAAAAGAGCTAGTTATTGTACACCAAATGGAATTGTGCTAAAGCTTATTTTTACTGAAAGGACTTTGCACCTCTGGGTAGTGTCAATCAGCCTCTGCAAAGGCTAATATAGAACATTCCTTTATACCCCTTGACATTGACCCAAGAGATGAACGACTCTTTATAGGTCCCTGGTAAGACCTCACCTTGAGTATAAAATACAGTTCTGGGCACCACTACATAGAAAGGATATTAATGAGCTGGAAGAAGTGCAACTAAACTAGTAAAAAAAATGGGACAAATACGTCACAATGAAAGACAACAAAGTTGGGGTGATTTTCTCTAAAGATAAGGAACTTTAAGGGGAACGTTTTAACTCCTTAAAAGTACCTTAGACTACACTATAGACCTATCAAAGCATGTCTTCTTAACACAGAGGACAAGTTTCTTACAGTGTTGGACTGGTGGGTCTGAGGGCCGCCATATCAAGGGCCCGCATTCACCAGCTCCAGGCCCCCGACTCCCCCCGCCAACATCAGGGCCCCCCTTCTGCAGCCACCCACAAACCTGACTCCATCCCACCCTGACCAGCGTGTACCTGTGATTTTCTTCTAAAGGTCAGGGCGGGGAGAAATCGCCAGACAGGTGGGAGTGGATCTCTGGGCCCCACCGAGTTTTTTCCCGGTGTCCCACCGACCCAGTCCGACCCTGGTTGCTTATCAAGTAGACTGGACTGAAGGGATTTTGTTTTGGGGCAACACATATAGATCATCTCTGGTAGGGGTTGTTTTCTCTGAAGAAGATGCTCTATCCGGAATACTTTATCTAAAAGCGGCTTCAAAGTCTCCATAGGCAAACAAAATATCCAGAACTACAATTTTTCTGTACAATTTAAACAAAACTTTATGGTCAATTGTGTTTATACATCTCAAACTAGTGAGGTCTGACTCAAAGGTTTGGTGCAAGTAGAACGAGAGCCTCATTAAATCCAAGACGTGAGGATCTGACAAGGTTCCTATAGCTCACCTGCACTGTGTTATGTTTAATCAAACAGAAATAACTGCATTTTCAGCTTCATTTTTACCTGCACTGTTTTCTTCAATAACAAACTCCGACCTGAAACTGCAGCTTTGAATAATTCCCAATTTCTACATTTCCCCCTTCTGATACCCATGATGTCAATTCTAATGGACAATGCGAGTCATGTTATATAATAGACAGATGAGGATATCAGTCGCCCCTTGGAATGCGCTGGGCATCTTCTCTTTGGCACCGTTGTTCCAGCGCCCACGCAAAGGTAGGATTGACGTCAATCTACTGAGAAACAGATGGACCTGTCATTAGCACATCTAAGGCTTGTCAGATGGCTGCACCGCCGTCCCACCCACATGGGCTCATGGGAAATTTTCTTTCTCCAAGGTTACTGGTGGACCCTTTATAAAAGCCAATGCACTGCTGAGCATGGCCGCTAACACCACAGGGTGAAATTTGATTTACATTTAAATGATGGATCTGTTTATCCAGCACTTTCTTACTTTATATTGTCCTCCCATAGATGTGTGGTGAGTCATAGATGACATCTGAACCTGGTTTATCTCCACTTAAGTACTGAATTCATTGCATTCTGCACAGCTTATCTGGTATCAGATATCACAGTGGTGGGTCAACAGCCCTAATGCAACACAAATGTCAGCCCCCAGTACAATGGCAATGTATTATTTCAGCAATATGTCTTGAAGAATGTGTTTCTTGCATGATATCTTCTCAGAAGTTCATACCTAGAACTATAAGGGTCATTAATGCAGGGTTGGACTGGGCCAGCAAAAATACTGGGAAAAAACCTGACCCGCTCCCTGCCTGAAGATTTGTGCGGCACAGGCCCAATTGCGTCCACAAGATTAGAAAGGCACAGCACATCAGGGATGGGGGTTGCGGTGGGGGGTCCGGGGCTGGTTCGTGGCTACAAAAATAGGATGTTGTGCTCCAAAGGGTGGAGGGAGGTTGCAGCAATGGACTGAGGGTGTTGGTTGGGGTGGGGGCCCAGAGGGCTTGCAGCTGGGGTGGGGGGCCCTGATGTAGGCCCTTACTCCAACGCTGCAATTATGACCTTCAAGGCAAAAAATGGCCACAAAACACAGGATTTTTGCGTATCCAGCATTAATGCAGGTTTTTGCACTCTGTTTTGTAGACACCCCCCTTCATGTCCCCAAACTTGCATGTAGGGTTGCCACCCGACCGGTATTTTACCGGCCTATCCGGTAAAACACCTGCCAATGCCGGGGCCGGTATTACAAATTTACCGGCTATGTAGCTGCCGGTAAATTTGTAATACTCCTAACAAAAGCCCTCGTCCGCCCCCAACCCTCTCAAAATCTACCATTTTTTCTGTCTTCAGGCCAATCGCGCATTTAGACCCTTCCCCTTTATGTCACGACACGCCCCTTTCTTCGTCCCACCCGCCGCCCCCTTTTATGTCACGGCCCGCCCACCAGCCGGTTAGCATTGTTTTAAAAGGTGGCAACCCTACTTGCATGTCATCCAAATGTACAAGTTAGGGAGCTTCAGAGGGTGCAGGCCACAATGGAGCCCTGTCCTTACCAACTGTCCTATGGTAAACAATAAGGAGAGGGCTGGAGGGCTCACTGTATATTTTATCTGACACAGGGGGAACAGTGCAGCCTGGGCCAGAGCTCCCCACAAATAAACAATAAGGGGTATGATCTTGCACCTCTACTCATAGTAAATGACCCTTATGTCTTTTTAATGTTATGTGCCACAAGCATTATGTCTCCAGCAGTCTGTCTGTCTCTTAAAGAACATGATAAAGATGCCGTTCCAGCACAGGGAGAAAATATCAGATTGTGCTCCATGTTGGATACAGCGCAGTGATGCAGAGAAGTGATTTCCTATTCCACTTCAGCAGAGACTTATTCACTCTGACAAAAAGGCTAATAAGTTCACCTGACCTCCGAAACATTGGGAGAAGAATGACAAATGTGAATTTAGCCACATGTAACCAAAAGAGATAGGAAGGAATACAGCGTCTGACTGCTCTGGAACACAGATATGTACCATAGCTAGAGAGAAACAGATTCAGGAATAGAGAGAGAGAGAGAGAGAGTGAGTCAGGTTCAGGAATAGAGAGAGAGAGAGAAGGAGTCAGGTTCAGGAATAGAGAGAAAGAGAGAGGGAGAGAGACAGGTTCAGTGAGAGAGAGAGAAGGTTCAGGAATAGAAAGAGAGAGTGTCAGGATTAGAGAGAGAGAGAGTCAGGTTCAGAAATAGAGATAGAGAGAGAGAGTCAGGAACAGAGAGATTCAGGGATTTTTTCTTTTATAATTTCAGTGAAGTTTCCCAGTAAAATATTCAAGAACATAAATACCAACATGAGTCACATCTATAGCAGTTTGTCGTGTAACTCACAGACACACAAAATCAATCCTAATACCCTTCTGTAATGCAATAAACTTTATCATGTGATGGTACAAGGCAAAAGGAATCACAAAATCATTTGTAACTCAATTGTGTAACACGAGCGCAACCTCAAAATCACTGCAAATTATTCAACGTCCAGAGATGGAAAAATGACTTGCAATTCACAATCCAAATTCACAATCCAAAGGTGATTGTCAGCGGAGTAACTCACGAGCAGACAGATTTCTGGGATCATTTATGAACACAACTGAGTCTAAGCTAAATTAATAGTGTATCGATACTGTTAATTCATTTATACCTTTCCAGCAATGTAACATTACAATATTTTTTTATAAATAAAATAAAAAAACACAACCAGGTGACAAGAAAAATGACACAATTATTGGGAAGGTAATAAACAAGTTTAAACATCTGCACTAGAAAATGAAAGGGAAACAATGAGGAACTATTTCATTCTGACTAAACAGACACAAAGAAAGACGTTCAGAAACTCACACCGACTTCAGCTTGTCTGCAAATATATTAGGAAAATATATTTATTTCTGTGTCATTTGGTTTATAAATTGCTCCACAGTCAGAGATAAAGTGGAACTGCACATGTAATATATATAACCATTCACTGAAGCACCCAACATATTGTATTCATTTCTGACTGACAAACATTATTCCACAAAAAAAGAGGTATAATAGGGATAATAGTCTCTGTGAAGGGAGGGTGACTGTGGGATAGCAGGTATAGTAGGGAGAGATGGTGTCTATAGTAACAGTGGATAATAGTCTCTGGGAAGGGAGTGTGACTGTGGGATAGCAGGTATAGTAGGGAGAGATGGTGTCTATAGTAACAGTGGTATAATAGTCTCTGGGAAGGGAGTGTGACTGTGGGATAGCAGGTATAGTGGGAGAGATGGTGTCTATAGTAACAGTGGATAATAGTCTCTGGGAAGGGAGTGTGACTGTGGGATAGCAGGTATAGTAGGGAGAGATGGTGTCTATAGTAACAGTGGGATAATAGTCTCTGGGAAGGGAGTGTGACTGTGGGATAGCAGGTATAGTAGGGAGAGATGGTGCCTATAGTAACAGTGGATAATAGTCTCTGGGAAGGGAGTGTGACTGTGGATAGCAGGTATAGTAGGGAGAGATGGTGTCTATAGTAACAGTGGATAATAGTCTCTGGGAAGGGAGTGTGACTGTGGGATAGCAGGTATAGTAGGGAGAGATGGTGTCTATAGTAACAGTGGATAATAGTCTCTGGGAAGAGAGTGTGACTGCGGGATAGCAGGTATAGTAGGGAGAGATGGTACCTATATTAACAGTGGGATAATAGTCTCTGGGAAGGGAGTGTGACTGTGGGATAGCAGGTATAGTAGGGAGAGATGGTGCCTATAGTAACAGTGGGATAATAGTCTCTGGGAAGGGAGTGTGACTGTGGGATAGCAGGTATAGTAGGGAGAGATGGTACCTATATTAACAGTGGATAATAGTCTCTGGGAAGAGAGTGTGACTGTGGGATAGCAGGTATAGTAGGGAGAGATGGTGCCTATAGTAACAGTGGGATAATAGTCTCTGTGAAGGGAGTGTGACTGTGGGATAGCAGGTATAGTAGGGAGAGATGGTGCCTATAGTAACAGTGGATAATAGTCTCTGGGAAGGGAGTGTGACTGTGGGATAGCAGGTATAGTAGGGAGAGATGGTGTCTATAGTAACAGTGGATAATAGTCTCTGGGAAGGGAGTGTGACTGTGGGATAGCAGGTATAGTAGGGAGAGATGGTGTCTATAGTAACAGTGGATAATAGTCTCTGGGAAGGGAGTGTGACTGTGGGATAGCAGGTATAGTAGGGAGAGATGGTGTCTATAGTAACAGTGGTATAATAGTCTCTGGGAAGGGAGTGTGACTGTGGGATAGCAGGTATAGTAGGGAGAGATGGTGTCTATAGTAACAGTGGATAATAGTCTCTGGGAAGGGAGTGTGACTGTGGGATAGCAGGTATAGTAGGGAGAGATGGTGTCTATAGTAACAGTGGGATAATAGTCTCTGGGAAGGGAGTGTGACTGTGGGATAGCAGGTATAGTAGGGAGAGATGGTGTCTATAGTAACAGTGGGATAATAGTACTTTCAGTAGGAGAGAGGAGAGCACTCTGACGCAGATTAACTGCTTGTGATTAATATTTATTTAAGCTGCTATACACAACATGTTTCGGGCTGTAATTGCCCTTTCTCAAGTGTAACAAACACAAAATCACAGTGAACTTTTAAAACACACCCATTAACCCCTTCATTCCCATCATCCAATCAGGAGTGATAAAAAATGTTCAATTTTGTGTCCACAGGTGATCGAAGTAAAAGCGAAATTATCTTCAAAGTGCTTGAATATTTTGTGCAGGAAATGTAGTAGGGAGAGATGGTGCCTATAGTAACAGTGGATAATAGTCTCTGGGAAGGGAGTGTGACTGTGGGATAGCAGGTATAGTAGGGAGAGATGTTGCCTATAGTAACAGTGGATAATAGTCTCTGGGAAGGGAGTGTGACTGTGGGATAGCAGGTATAGTAGGGAGAGATGGTGCCTATAGTAACAGTGGATAATAGTCTCTGGGAAGGGAGTGTGACTGTGGGATAGCAGGTATAGTAGGGAGAGATGGTGTCTATAGTAACAGTGGATAATAGTCTCTGGGAAGGGAGTGTGACTGTGGGATAGCAGGTATAGTAGGGAGAGATGGTGCCTATAGTAACAGTGGATAATAGTCTCTGGGAAGGGAGTGTGACTGTGGGATAGCAGGTATAGTAGGGAGAGATGTTGCCTATAGTAACAGTGGATAATAGTCTCTGGGAAGGGAGTGTGACTGTGGGATAGCAGGTATAGTAGGGAGAGATGGTGCCTATAGTAACAGTGGATAATAGTCTCTGGGAAGGGAGTGTGACTGTGGGATAGCAGGTATAGTAGGGAGAGATGGTGCCTATAGTAACAGTGGATAATAGTCTCTGGGAAGGGAATGTAACTGTGAATATAACAGGTATAGTAGGGAGAAACATTTGCCTTTGACCAACTCGCTTCCTTTATGCGGCAGATTGAAAACCTCTTATTATAATGCACCTCTGACTGTGGAGCAGGAGTGGGGTGGGGGGTATTTATTATTCCAAAGCTCAGAAGTTTCCATTATTCCAGTAATAACTGTGCCAGTTGGTTCCTTTTAGTGATGGGCGAATTTATTCGCCAGGCGCGAATTCGCGGCGAATTTGCGCGTTTCGCCGCCAGCGAATAAATTCGCGAAACGCCCGCGAAAATTCGCGGCAAAAATTCGTCGGCGTCAAAAAAATTTTTTACGAAAAAACGGACGCCGGCGCCGTTTCGCGCATTTTTCGCCGTTTCGCGAATTTATCGGCGAAGCAAAACGGCGCAAATTCGCCCATCACTAGTTCCTTTATTAAACCTGAGCGCTGCCACAATGATTGACAAGAGGAGAGCTGGACAATTCGTATAAATATGGGCATTTGGATTTGAGAGGGACGTTTAATACAAAAGTGCAAATGGAGCAGTAGCCCTAAATAATCTCTTCTCTGATTGGCTCCCCAGGAGAAAAGTCTAATACAAGCAGCAGTTATGTTGCCACATTTGTAGCCTCTGCGGTTGAGTCTTGAGGGAAAAGATTTAATCCTCCAACCACCTTGTTTCCCCATGAAAAGAAAAAGGTTCAGATGAACATTTATTTGCACAAATTTTAATTTTAGAATCAACACTGAGTTTGATTCAGATTTGATACAGATTTCTCAACAATCTATTTGATTTATCTGTAATCTTGTTATGAGCTAAGGGGGCCCAGCCTGAAGGCCAGTTAGGGGGAGATTTGGGGTGAGTGTTTATTTGTACCCTGGGTACCCCTGGAACTATAGCAGGGTGACACCCCAATGTTTCTATATATCTGTAACCTTGTTATGAGCTAAGGGGGCCCAGTCTGAAGGTCAGTTAGGGGGAGATTTGGGGTGAGTGCTTATTTGTGCCCTGGGTACCCCTGGAACTATAGCAGGGTGACACCCCAATGTTTCTATATATCTGTAACCTTGTTATGAGCTAAGGGGGCCCAGTCTGAAGGCCAGTTAGGGGGAGATTTGGGGTGAGTGCTTATTTTTGCCCTGGATACCCTTGGAACTATAGCAGGGTGAGTACCCCAAAGTTCTCTTCACCAAAGATGGACATCCATTAGAGAAATACAAATTCCATCATGTTCCATTGAGATGCTAAATGACATGGATCAGAGGCAACTGGAGAGTCAGTGGTTATTTTACCCAGTCTACTGTTGAAAGCCAATGGGAGACAATGTGATTGGTCACTAGTGGCCTTGTCCATTTTGTTACAACGTAACCATCTCAATAGGATTATTTGATGGTCCTGAAGAATAAAATAAGAAAACAAACAGCTTGATGTAAGGTATCCTGGAAGGCTACACAGGGTGCATGGGGGACACCCATAGAGCAGAAGAGGATTATAGACGGGAGGACAAAGACTGATCCCCGTACAAATGGGTGAAGTGACTCCCTAAGCTTCTTCTCTTGGCAGCGGCTGAGTGGAAGGAGTTACTCCAAGCATGTTGCTTATTTATATGGAGGAACCTTGCCAATGTTTTTAGCAGCACAGATGTGATTAGAGACGGGTGATAGAGAAATACGAAGCTGTTTCTGCCTCCCAGTCCCCAATCTTAATACTATTACTTCAATGGTTGAAGAACACACGTTTCTATAATTGACCAATTTCAATACTATGAATTGTTGCTTTAAAGGGAAAGTATACCACGGTTTTATGTTTAGATAATACTGGAAGCCAGTGGTATGTCAAGCACCCCCCATATAGATTTATCTTCACCATCTCTGACTATTATCAGGGTAAGAAAAAGTTTTAAGTTTGCAAACATCTGGTAACCCATAGCAACCAATCAGGGCTTTGTTGTCAAAAATGATGCCTGCTACATTACTTAATATTCCAGTTATCTATCCAAAAGGAAGAAATATTTAGAATTGGAATGATGGACTTATCAATCCCACAGTGACCTCCCTGGCTCGCTGACGTTATAATAATAACCATAATAATAATAAAACTGCCCTTGTTTCCCAATACACGACACAGCAGGGGCGTCGAGTTAATACGAATCAGTTGGAATTCTTGTTTACAGCTCAAGCACCAGCACATAATAACCGCCTCTCTTATTGCTCATTGCTATATCCATATAAATAGTACTCCTCTATATACTGCCCCGTTAAACAATTACCCTCGCTGTATATTCCCTCCCACGGCGGCGGAGAGCTCTGGTTAATGTGTGGCGCATCAAACATTCCGACTGTTATTGACATATAGCGCTCACCCAGGAACAAACAACGAGCAGAGACAAACACTTCCCGAGCCAATGGGAGAGCCAGATTGTGGCGCTCGCTGGCGGAGAATGGCAGAAGCAAGTCCGACAGGGGGAAAGGCTTTTTGTTTGGAAGACATTCTTAATTATTCAAATGGATCTCCAGCTGGGAAGTTGCACAAGACGATATCCTAACTCTCAATTTATTGCTCAATGAAAAATGGAGGCTCTTGCTGTTCCCTTCATGGGGGGAGGCAGGGACCCTTCCAGCGCTGGAATCATTTTCCGACAGCTTGTTAAAATCGTATACAAAAACACATGTATTTTAAGTCCATTAATCTGTCAAACTCCAGCTTCTTGCGACTTTCTCCCCCATCCCCAACCTCCAAATTGCTGGTAATAAATACATTTCTGTATCAGCTGAAAAAATCCACTTCCAACTTTGCTTGGCTTAAAGGTGATGCCTGCTGGGCTGCTGGGAGACGCCATCAATGGCAAAATACACTGAAAAACTGTATATCTTATCTTATATCTTTATTTTATATTTCTGTCTTTTGTTGAACCTTTATTTTAACCCCAGCAGTTTACAATTATTCAGAAGTCACATAAACCTTTAGTTATATATATTTAGTTACTGATTTATAGAATATGGTCATATAAACCACCCTGCTATAGTTCCAGGGGTACCCTGGGCACAAATAAACACTCACCCCAAATCTCCCCCTAACTGACTTTCAGACTGGGCCCCCTTAGCTCATAGCGGCTCATTATGCACAAGTGAAATTCAGTTTACTTCAAGCAAAAACATTTTGTGCATGAATCTGAAATTTGGTTTGGTAGCAGTGAGCAGCATTCTGTAGAAACATTGGGGTAACAGTCACCCTGCTATAGTTCCAGGGGTACCCAGGGCACAAATAAGCACTCACCCCAAATCTTCCCCTAACTGACCTTCAGACTGGGCCCCTTAGCTCATAACAAGGTTACAGATATATAGAAACATTGGGGTAACAGTCACCTTGCTATAGTTCCAGGGGTACCCAAGGCACAAATAAGCACTCACCCCAAATCTCTCCCTAACTGGCCTTCAGGCTGGGCCCCCTTAGCTCATAACAAGATTACCGATATATAGAAACATTGGGGTAACAGTCACCCTGCTATAGTTCTAGGGGTACCCAGGGCACAAATAAGCACTCACCCCAAATCTCCCCCTAACTGGCCTTCAGACAGGGCCCCCTTAGCTCATAACAAGGTTACAGATATATAGAAACATTGGGGTAACAGTCACCCTGCTATAGTTCCAGGGGTACCCAGGGTACAAATAAGCACTCACCCCAAATCTCCTCCTAACTGACCTTCAGGCTGGGCCCCCTTAGCTCATAAAAAGGTTACAGATATATTGAAACATTGGGGTAACAGTCACCCTGCTATAGTTCCAGGGGTACCCAGGGTACAAATAAGCACTCACCCCAAATCTCCTCCTAACTGACCT
This sequence comes from Xenopus laevis, assembly GCF_017654675.1. Classification (NCBI taxonomy): domain Eukaryota; kingdom Metazoa; phylum Chordata; class Amphibia; order Anura; family Pipidae; genus Xenopus; species Xenopus laevis. The sequence continues at coordinate 11,249,297 of NC_054375.1, forward strand.
TCAGGCTGGGCCCCCTTAGCTCATAAAAAGGTTACAGATATATTGAAACATTGGGGTAACAGTCACCCTGCTATAGTTCCAGGGGTACCCAGGGCACAAATAAGCACTCACCCCAAATCTCCCCCTAACTGACCTTCAGACTGGGCCCCCTTCGCTCATTACAAGGTTACAGATATATAGAAACATTGGGGTAACAATCACCCATGTATGATGACATACACAGAACCTCATGAGATGTATGTGTTCCATGTTTAAAAAGACAGAAATCAAAGACCATATTAATCATAACAAAATATTGTTGGTTCCTTTATAATATCTGTCTGGTTTATTGGAGCACTATGGAAATGTTCTCTCTGGTTGGACCCACCTAGATGACCTTCGTGCCTGTGCAAAAATGAATAAAATTAGGGGGAAGACATGAAATAAGAAGCCCATGAATTAAGCAAGGGCAGAGCGGCCGAAGTACAGTGTTTGTGACCAACTCGTTACATCGTCTAAGAGATTACCGTAATTAAATTTAATTTTTCCAGCATTGTGGCCACAGAACAGAGGGGGCCGCAAGCAGCATTTTCAGCTGTTCGCCCAACAACTCCTCCCCCAAACATGTATTCACAGCAAAGTAACTATGGAATCTGTTGTGATCAGTTAAAGGAGAACTTAAAGAAATAGGATATGTTTTGGGGTTCTGTACAACAGCCCTTTAGCAGGAAAGATATATCTCTGAAGATGCCCTCAGTAGCTCCAATCTTTTTTGTGGATTCCCAGAACATGCTCTGGGCTACTGTATATACACCATATAACATTCATGATATGTTTAAGATTCGGTAATGGTTAATTGTCCTGGCACAAGTCTTAGGTGAGATTCTTCTTCCTTTCACATCCATGTCCAGGGTGGGATTCTACAGAACAATCTTCTGCATGTACGGACCTATCAGGACACTCTGATCCCTCCTATTTACTGTATGTCCATAAAGTTTCTACTTGGACCCTACTAGACCACATGGCTTCCATCAATCAATATGATTCTAAGGTTTTCTTTGAACATCATAAACAGGTTTTGGGTTGGTGAGGACACTTTGTTGTATGAACTAGACGCCTATAGCACAAGGTCTTTGGTTTCACAATTGAGGGGAACTTTATTACTGTGACCCAAACCCAAGTTCTGATGAATGTATTCATAATATCAAAGGAACGACTCTGTCCCCAAACTCATCTCTCTCCTTCTGTTCCTCTGCTAAACTTCAATCATGTGGCTTTAGAGATGTTCTCCTCCCAGCAATACCTGCTCTCTCCATGGGTCTACTCTCTCTTTCTCGTCTCATCATTCTCACTGAAGAAGTCCTAATATTTGCCTTGTTGCCACCACCAAGTTCCATTTCCTATATGACTCCATTGTGGGGACCCTATTGTGTCTCTAGGAACACTGGGAACTCAGTTATGGGGCTTCTTCTTCTCTGATTTAGGAGTCTCTGCAGCTCTGCTTGTGTCATGTTGGGCAACAGGTGAATGGTGGAGCCAAAGTGTTTGATAACATGGTGACTCCACGTTTGGTGTTAGAAGAACCAGAATACGGAAATGTGCTCAGAAAGTGGTTTAATAGGAAACTTGAATAGATGACACTGAAGAGGCAGAAGACAAATAGAGATTACAATCTGGAGGTAAGTCTGTGTAACAAACCAGAGGTCAGGGGACTGGCTGCAAGATGAAGTAAGTCCATACAAACAGGCAAGAGGTCTTTGGTGCTGAAGGCAATACAAGTTTGTGGAACAGGCCAAGGGTCAAAACCAGGAGAGCAGATAAAGATGGGTAGCGGGAACTAACAAGACTGAAGAACAATCAGGAACAGGGTAAGTCAGGAACACAGGCATAAGGTGCTAGAACACAGTCATACGGTGCTAGAACACAGTCATACGGTGCTAGAACACAGGGATAAGGTGCTAGAACACAGTCATAAGGTGTTAGAACACAATCATAAGGTGCTGGAATACAGTCATAAGGTGTAGAACACAGTCATAAGGTGCTAGAACATAATCATAAAGTGCTAGAACACAGACATGAGTCAAGGATCCAGCAATAGCTGTCTGGGAGGATCTGGCTTATAGGATAAGTAAACCTTAAAAATAAGTGAATGTAAAATTTATGAGGGGGCTATTCTAAGCACTTCTGTCTTTTACATTCATTCATTATTTTGTTTCTATTCCAAGATATTAAGGAATCAGATGAAAATTAAGCTTAGGACTGGCCAGATATGGGATGACTTTGACGTAGTTGTTCAGCTTAAATATATTGCAATATATGGACTAACAATCCCTGTGTTGTTTAAAGGGTAAGGCATTTTTCAGTAGCAGTATGCACAAAATGTCGCTGTCTTAAATATATTGATAATGGGTTGAGTGCAGAGGACCTCTTGTAGTTGACTATATGTATTTTGTGGTCACACCCTCATTGCACCTCCGCCTAATGTTTTTAAAAAATAGTGGTGAGCACAACTTTCCCTTGTTTGTTATAGTTATACAGGAGCAGTGACCAGCTCCATGTTGTAGCTCCCACCCTTCCCAGCTATAGTCAGGTGATCCCACTGGTGTCTAATAAAAGGGCAGCCAAGTTTGGGAGTTTTACTTTGAAAGCAGCTTGTAAGTTACAGGTAAAACTTAGTCCCTTTGTAAAATGTATAATTAAGCAATTGAATTCTTAATGAATCAGATGAAAATTAAGCGTAGGACTGGCCAGATATGGGATGACTTTGACGTAGTTGGCCAGCTTAAATATATTGCAATATATGGACAAACAATCCCTGTGTTGTTTAAAGGGTAAGGCATTTTTTAGTAGCAGTAGCACAAAATGTCGCTGTCTTAAATATATTGATAATGGGTTGAGTGCAGAGGACCTCTTGTAGTTGAAGTCAGGAACACAGGCATAAGGTGCTAGAACACAGTCATAAGGTGTTAGAACACAATCATAAGGTGCTGGAATACAGTCATAAGGTGTAGAATTTAAAATTGATGAGGGGGCTATTCTAAGCACTTTTGTCTTTTACATTCATTCATTATTTTGTTTCTATTCCAAGATATTAAGGGATACATGTACTGTTAATATGAATGGATTTTGTTAAAACAGCGCCACCTGTATATAGATATATAGAATTTTAATTAAAAGTAGGGAGGGGTGTGTGTATGGATGATGGGTTTTCATTTGGAGGGGTTGAACTTGATGGACTTTGTCTTTTTTCAACCCAATTTAACTATGTAACTATGTAACCTGCTGGTCAGTTTCCACCAGTCTGACCAGCAAGTAGTTAAGTAAGTTTTCAGGAGAAAGAAAGAGGCTGATGTTCTTCTGCTTAGGAAAGATATGAGAAAGGTTTCTAATTCTATTTCTAAGCAGATGAACATCAGAGCAGCCTCTTTCTTTCTCCTGACAACTTCCTTGACTCCTTGCTGGTCAGACTGGTGGGAAAATGACCAGCAGGTGGCGCTGTTGTAACAAAATTCATTCATATTAACAGTACATGTATCCCTTAATATCTTGGAATTTAAAAAAAATAAAAAAAGAATGTACATTGCGAAAGTGCTTAGAATAGCACCATCATCAATTTTACATTCACTTATTTTTAAGGTTTACTTATCCTCTTATAGGGCCCTGATGACAATATTACTGACCATTGGCCTTAATGAGATTAAAGGTGGAGACAAAGATTATATCAGAGGCAACAGCAGTCTATATGGACAGTCTGGAACTCAGAACTCTAAATGTCTCCAGTGGCTCAGCAGCAAAGTATGCAAATTGACTACTATGTAGGCCAGGGTTCGAGTCCTGACAACTTGGTTTACTCTTTCCTCTGTTGTCCTAAGAGAGCAGTTGCCTGATGATCCCATACCTCCCAGTAATGAGAATAAAGGAGATCATCATGTAGTCTACCAGCAGTAAAAGGTTCCATATCTGGCTTTGGCCAAATTTTGTTCTGCTTTAGACCTGCAATGCAACCTCTCTCTTGCAGTCTGGTTATGGCTTCCCCCACATTTCTCCAAAGAGATGTATTTTCCATATCACGTTTGGAGTAAACAAACTATTCCATCTCTACCGATATCTAACAATGAAAATTCAGCATAAACTCTTTGTCCTTTTTCAGTGCATATCTGAGCTGTGGATCAGTAGTTAAAACCCCCATTGGTATGGCTTTCTTACCATAGCCTGTCTTAAAGGCTAAAACTAGTTAACTGATCCACTACCTCCTCCTACAAAAACCTTGACACCATGGGAGGGGGAGCATATTTGGCTAGTTCATGTGATAAAGACATGGTTCTGCCAGCTTCTCTTTCGCTTAAACACCCCACAATGGAACATTTACAGTTTAGTAAGTAATAGTCTGCTATACAAAAAGGAAAATAATTTCAATTAACGAGCGGTGCAATCCCGCCGACTACACCAAATGTAGTGCAACGGGTTCATATCCACTCCGAGTTACAGTAAAAGAAATTAAGATATCTGTTGGGCAGTTTAGGAAATGCTGTTGGACAAGGAGTACAAATATGTTCACTGATATGGATGTGTCCCAATGAGCCTCCGTAGGCCTCAATTATGATACAATCTTTTGTCAGTCGTATAAGTAGTGACGTAACTATAGAGGAAGTAGACCCCGCAGTTGCAGGGGGGGTAGGGGAACAGGAAGGCCTGGACTGTGGGGTCTGCTTTCTCTATAGCTAATAAGAAAACCCTTCTCCCCAGCCACTCTCTTACTTGTGGCGAAGAAGGGGGATGCAAGTCTGGCCGAGTGGGCGGATTCGAGGAGGGGTGTGGGTTGGGCGAAGGTGTGTCAGAGGCAGGATGGGAAGTGGATGGGAAGATGGAGATTGGAATGCGCTAGGCCCCTCTAAAGATTTTTTTGCAGGGGTCCCGGTGCACTCTAGTTACACCACTGTGTATAAGCCCCCACTTTCTCTCCCAACAAGCAGCCTAGAACAATACAATCTGGAGAGGAGGGCAAGGTTACCTTTCTATAAAATAATCCCATCCTGTTTGATATAAAGGGAAATTTTCCTGCACAAAATGCTGCTCTGTATTATCCCCGACGCATCTCATCATTCAATCATTCCCCCCCAATGGCAGCCTCTAAAGTAGAGATCCATGTAGAAATTGCAGAGGGCTGGGGTAAAATGAAATCCAGGTCACTTCTGGCTGCGGCTCGGTGTGTGGAACAAAGGGCAGACAATTCCACCCAATAAAACCCATTTCCAGTGTGAATATGAAAACACAAACGTGTAAATGTGGCAGAGGAAAAATCCTAGCTGTCGGCTTCTATTGAGCAGAAGGGGCTTTATTCCTAGCGCACGACCGTGAAATTGCATTCGATTGTAAGCCTGCAGAGAGCGGCCCATTTTGTAAGTGGGTTATAAATAAACATCTACAATAAGAAAAGACTGTGGGGGGCAAGCAGAAGCCAATACACTTCATAGGTACATGATCAGATGGAACAGCGAGTCAGTGGCTAGTAAAATAATACAATAGAAAACCCAAGCCTGAATATATTTTTAGATTGTAAGCTCTTTTGGGCAGATCCCTCTTCACCTTTTTGTATAGATTACTGATCGCTATGTATGTAATTCAGTATGTTCTTTGTATAAACTCATGTATTGTATAGAGCTGCGGAATACGTAGGCTCTCTAAAAATATACGTGTATACAGTATAATAATCATAAATAATAATAATAATGGTTGTCGGTCCATCCCATATAAAGTTAATATAAACAGCTTGGCTTGCAGATTGCCCAATGCTCACATTTTATTTCTTCCCACATCAGTAATTCCGGCCAGCGCTATGCTTCTTTCCACATTAAACATCTCACTGTCTGTTGGACCCACCAAACCCCGACTGCACTGGCAGAGGCAGACATAAAGGTGCAATGACTGCATGATACTTTCCCTTTAATAACCCTCCACTTATTGATTGGGCACCCATACAATATCATTTGGCATCAGAACAATATTAATGGACGCCTGCCTGCAGAGCATTAGTTATTTGCTTGTCATTTCCTTGCACTTAATGCCCCTGTCTGTAAATGATAAGGATATTAGAAGTCACTGAGGGGTTGTTCTGTGACCATATAAAGACACAAGGCTGCAGGCTGAGTTATACAGGGAACTCTGAGTATCACTCATGTATTATAAGGGATAATGTACCCCCTGTCTGTAAATGATAAGGATATTAGAAGTCACTGAGGGGTTGTTCTGTGACCATATAAAGGCACAAGGCTGCAGGCTGAGTTATACAGGGAACTCTGAGTATCACTCATGTATTATAAGGGATAATGTACCCCCTACTGTAAATGATAAGGATATTAGAAGTCACTGAGGGGTTGTTCTGTGACCAAATAAAGACACAAGGCTGCAGGCTGAGTTATACAGGAAACTTGAGTATCACTCATGTATTATAAGGGATAATGTACCCCCTACTGTAAATGATAAGGATATTAGAAGTCACTGAGGGGTTGTTCTGTGACCATATAAAGGCACAAGGCTGCAGGCTGAGTTATACAGGGAACTCTGAGTATCACTCATGTATTGTAAGGGATAATGTACCCCCTACTGTAAATGATAAGGATATTAGAAGTGACTGAGGGATTGTTCTGTGACCATATAAAGACACAAGGCTGCAGGCTGAGTTATACAGGGAACTCTAGTATCACACATGTATTAAGGCAGTGCTGTCCAACTTCTGTGGGCTACCGAGGGCCAAAATTTTACTGGCCTATGTAGTGGAGGGCCGATAATAGAAGTCATTGTTGGCCACTCCCCCTTTTAAACCACACCCACTGTAAACCACACCCATGTTACCACAAGAACTTTTAAGATCATATCCACATTAACGGCGGTAGCACACCAAAAAACCAAATGGTTGGTGCTCACTGCAGAGAAATCTCTCATCACTCATATGTGAAAAATTTAAGTCATGTTAAAAACATACCCTTAAATCCATATACCTCATCCTCCCCTTTGGATAATACAACAACCCCCCAACATATGATTAAATACCTTAGGGGCCTTTAACAACAATTTCCAAATGCGAATAACCCCAAGAACAAACCCATAACAGGCTTACATCCCACAGGTAGCGCAGGGCAAGCAGAGAATGGCACACACAAGCAGCACTGGGCAAGCAGAGAATGGCACACACAAGCAGCACTGGGCAAGCAGAGAATGGCACACACAAGCAGCACTGGGCAAGCAGAGAATGGCACACATAGGCAGCACTGGTTCTCAGATGTGAACTGTACAGGCCTTTAGGATATATACAATAGAGGTGTCAAAAGTGTGAACAATACAGGGGATTAGTCTGAATTTGAGGTTTAAACAATGCAGGGGTCAGTTTATCTCTATAGTGTTACCTTTTAAATCGTACATATTGTAAGAAGACACAGCATGTGGGGGGCCACAAAAGGGGGGGCTACCAGGGGTGCTTCGCCAATGAGGCAAGTTGAGGCTGTCGCCTCAGGCGGCAGTGCCCCACTAGGTACCAGGGGCAGCAAAAATGCTGCTCCTGGTCCTTTAAGAGTGAATTTCCGGGGGAGGGGGGGCAGCAGCAACTGCTGCTGCCTCAGGCGGCAGATGGGCCAGGATCGCCCCTGGGGGCCACCAATTGGACAGCTCTGTATTAAGGGATAATGTACCCCCTACTGTAAATGATAAGGATATTAGAAGTCACTGAGGGGTTCTGTGACCATATAAAGACACAAGGCTGCAGGCTGAGTTATACAGGGAACTATGAGTATCACTCATGTATTATAAGGGATAATGTACCCCCTACTGTAAATGATAAGGATATTAGAAGTCACTGAGGGGTTGTTCTGTGACCATATAAAGGCACAAGGCTGCAGGCTGAGTTATACAGGGAACTCTGAGTATCACCCATGTATTATAAGGGATAATGTACCCCCTACTGTAAATGATAAGGATATTAGAAGTCACTGAAATCTGTGCCCAAATAAAGGCAAAATGAGCAAAGCAGTAATTTTACCGTATATAAATCTGTTAACAGGCAACCGTACTGAGTTTTGAAAAACATAATTTCTTTGGTATTTTATTATTTTGCTAATATTTTGTAATCTTGTATATTTCTCCACTCGGACGACTTGCGAGAACAAAAACAATTTTTGTAGATGTACAAAGCCCCATTTTTTTTAGGCATGACACTAATGCAGTCCCATGGGGCGCTGATACATAAATCTGCAATTAGTCCGACGTTATTATGAGAAGGTAAAGTTATTATCACTTCCTCCTACAATCTTCCCCTGTCAGTGTGGGAGGCTCAGTTATTTATGTTGCGCTCGGCTCTGTGTGTAGGAAGGTTGGAGGAATCTGTGTTTCTTCTGAAACTTGGGGACAAAATCCTACATCAACTTCTCCTCAATCCCTTTAGTCTTCTCCTCTCCAAGTTATTTGCTCTCTTGGGACAAATTTTGGTAAAGTGGGAGATTAAAATGCTTTTTCCTGACCATCACTGGTAAAACAAGAAATATGTTCTTAGGGCTCCCCGGCTCTACCCCAAACTTTAGGGATGAAACTGTACATGTGTTTGCACTCCACCACTGGTTTCTCTAAGCCCCTGCAACTGGGCTGCCTTTAGCTATTCCTATCACACTAGGTATAACCATAGGTTCAGGTTCTCCAGTGCAAAATATGCAACAATCCCAGGAACCCATCGGTGCCTCCATCCAATGCTTGTCCTGTGCAACAATTCCAGGAACCCATCGGTCCCATGCATCAATCCTATGCCCCCATCATCTCATGCATCAATCCCAGGACCCCATCAATCCTCATTTCTCCTCAGCACCTTGCAACAATCCCAGGTACCCATCAGCACCTTCATTCAATGCCAGACCCATCAGTCCCGTGCATCAATCCTCTGCCCCGTTATTTTTGTGAGCAAGTCCCAAGAACTATCATTCCTGTTCTTCATCTCCAGGTCTTTACTCATCTCATGCGTCAATTCCAGGATCCCATCAATCCTAATCTTTCCCCAGCAGAATGCAACAAGCTCCTTTCATTCCTGTTCTTCATCCTCAGGCCTTTACTCATCTCATGCATCAATTCCAAGATCCCATCAAACCTAATATCTCCTCAACACCATGCAACAATCCCAGGTACCCATCAGCGCCATCATTCAATGCCAGCCCTGTGCAATAATTCCAGGAACCCATCAGTCTCATGCAGCAATTCTATGCTAAATAATTTCTGTGATGTCCCAAGCAACTTTCGTTCCTGGCCATTAACCCCAGGTCCCCATCACAAGTCAAATTCTCTTAAAAATGTATATACACAGCGTTTACACAGTGTTTTAAAGACATGGCGAGATCTAGAGACACCAACCTCCTGGTCACTCTCCAGCTCAGCCCCAGCCCAGTAGATAAGCCAGAGAGATTTGCCAATGTATTTCCCTGTTGGACACACAGATGCCAAAGGGCCCAGTTATATCCTTGTGCTCCCCAATGTGCTCATTGTGTTGGTTTTGTTCCTAAAGTTATTTCATGTTTTAGGCTGCAGGGCATTGCTGACCTCAGAACCCAGACATATATCTGGGTAGATATCTATCTATCTATCTTATCTATCTATCTATCTATATACGCCTCTGCATCACATGATAGTAACATATAATATAACTATAGAGTCAGAGTGTTGTGCTTAGTGATTATACAGTACTGTATATACATCTTATCATTGTGATGGAATAGAACAAGCAATATCTCTCCCATCTTCACAGACAATAGCTGGTATGGGGGGGAGAGGGTGACAATTATAGAGACTGCTGTTTAAAAATCTGCTATTAAAGCCTCTAGCACTGAGGGAAAGAACATGCCTCCCCCTTCAAGAACAAACCCCTTTATTAGTCATTTTATAGCAAAGATCTGCACTGGCTGATGGCATTTGTATATAACTCTTCCACTAGGGGGAGCCATTGACATCTTTGCTATTTTGACCATTGACATCTTTGCTCCCAGGACCAATTCATTGGAATGAAGATCAGATTTCTGATAATGAACTGATTTCACTATTTACAAATAAAGATATGCAGTTACAGTTTATCAGCACAGCAGAGCTTACAATCTAATGCCCACCATCGAGAATGATTGGTTGGATAGTTGTAGACTTTGGCCCCACACGTCGATGTATATTGGACAAATCTTGTAGCTGATTGGTTGATTTTTCCTAGCAAAGGTGCTACTGATTCTGCTTACAGTTTCAGCCTTTACACATGAATCCATTGTTTTCTGTCTATCCTTATAGGCCCCCATACAGCTCTTCATTTCATAATGATACTGTGCATTGCAGCAATAATAAAATCATAGTGTTCACTTAAATTATGTGTGTGGGCTTTCACAGGTTAAAGGGCGGAGGTGGGGGGCACTGATCCCCAAGCTGAGTTATCCAGACCTGCCCTTGATCTCACCTGTCCATTAGGCTGAGAGCAGAAGAGAATTTCAGCATTTCCCTGTATTTTTCACATTAATGGAAAATCAAAGCTACCGCAGAGATTCTTTCTCCCTCTAAAAGGTTCCGTAGTAACGACCACATTTAGATGGAAAATATCGGCGATGTTGAACTCACGTTCACCCCCGCTAGATGGTTTTAATGGCCCTTCAGTTAGTTGCCCTCATCTAGACATGAATGAAATGATTATGTAAATGTAGAAATTATACAGGATTGGGGTTGGGCAAAATTTCCCTACAGTCACAAAGGAGCAAAACCTCTAGGTATCTTTGAAAATCAAACTAGTCCCACCCAATGCTTGAGTCACAGACTCCCTGTCCATCTACCTGTAAGCTGCCATCAGAGTGTTCTAGTCCGGCCCACTGCTTGAGTCACAGACTCCCTACCACTCCCCTGTAAGCTTCAGAGTGTTTTAGTCCCACCCACTGCTTGAATTACAGACTCCCTGTCCATCCTCCTGTAAGCTTCCAGTGTTCTAGTCCTGCCCACTGCTTGAGTCACAGACTCTCTGCCCCTCCCCTGTCATTTTCACAGTGTTCTAGTCCCACCCACTGCTCCACTGTAAGCTTCCATCAAAGTGTTTTAGCCCCATCCACTTCTTGAATTACAGACTCCCTGTACCTCCTCCTATAAGCTTCCAGTGTTTTAGTCCTGCCTACTGCTTGAGTCACAGACTCACAGCTCCTCCCCTGTGGGGAGTATTCTAGTCCCATCGACTGAAGACTCCCTGTTCCTCCCTGTGTAAGCTGCCAGTGTGTTCTAGTCCTTCCCACTGCTTGAGTCACAGACTCCCTGCCCCTCCTCCTGTAAGCTTCCATCAGAATGTTCTAGTCCCACCCGTTGCTTGAGTCACAGACTCCTGCACATCCCCTGTAAGCTTCCATCAGTGTTTAAGTCCCACCCACTGCTTGAGTCACAGACTCCTTGCCCCTCCTCCTGTAAGCAGCCACAGTGTTCTAGTTCCAGCCAAGTATTTAAAGAGTTAAATATCAGTTTAACCTATCAGGGTTCATAAAAGAATTAGGACTGTATTGGAGATATTTAACTCCACCAGTAGGTGGGGTTTTTGGCTTTGGAATAGTGCAGTTAGGGGATATGGATTAAGCTGTAGCAGGGAAAGCCCTTATTGTGTTTATTATACTGACAGAGAAAGATAAAAACTGACAGTCAGTACCTGCCCAGACCTCATTCATATCTGACTGTGAATGTTTAGGGCAGACTGATGTCTATGTCAGACAGTCTAGAAGCTCCTTCAGCCTCTCTGCCTCATCCTTTATGTAAAAGCCCTTCCATTCCCCTTCCACGTGTATATACCTGACTGTTTATGTACACACAAGTTATTCATATATGATTTATGATACAGGCTCCAGTACGGGATGTTATTATGGCTATAACTAAGTGTTGCTAAAGCCCAGAGCTAAATTGAGTGCTGGGCCTGTGAATATAAATATACATACATACATACATAAAGAGACCTTAAGCTATTGTTTAACTACATCTCCCTGCAGCCCCAGGAGTGGTACCTTTAATCTTCCAGGTCCAACTGCCAGACACAAAATCTGCTCTACCAATGAGCATTTCATAGACATCCTCATATTTTCTAACTTCTTTCATTGTATTTATAAACACATTTCTCCTGAGGCACCTCTCTGTGTCCATCTTCATATTCTCCACCTTAGGGCACCTCTCTGTGTCCATCTTCATATTCTACACCTTAGGGCACCTCTCTGTGTCCATCTTCATATTCTACACCTTGATGCACCTCTCTGTGTCCATCTTCATATTCTCCACCTTAGGGCACCTCTCTGTGTCCATCTTCATATTCTCCACCTTAGGGCACCTCTCTGTGTCCATCTTCATATTCTACACCTTAGGGCACCTCTCTGTGTCCATCTTCATATTCACCACCTTAGGGCACCTCTCTGTGTCCATCTTCATATTCTCCACCTTAGGGCACCTCTCTGTGTCCATCTTCATATTCTCCACGTTGATGCACCTCTCTGTGTCCATCTTCATATTCTCCACCTTAGGGCCCCTCTCTGTGTCCATCTTCATATTCTCCACCTTGAGACATCTCTCTGTGTCCATCTCATATTCTCACCTTTAGGGCACCTCATCTGTGTCCATCTTCATATTCTCCACCTTAGGGCACCTCTCTGTGTCCATCTTCATATATCTCCACCTTAGAGGTCACCTCTCTGTGTCCATCTTCATATTCTCCACCTTAGGGCACCTCTTGTGTCCATCTTTCATTTCTCCACCTTGAGACATCTCTCTGTGTCCATCTTCATTTTCTCCACCTTAGGGCACCTCTCTGTTTCCATCTTCATATTCTCCACCTTAGGGCACCTCTCTGTGTCCATCTTCATATTCTCCACCTTGATGCACCTCTCTGTGTCCATCTTCATATTCTCCACCTTGATGCACCTCTCTGTGTCCATCTTCATATTCTCCACCTGTAAGGTACCTTTGGTCGCAGCTCAGTCTTTTCGTGGACGCAGGCGCAGGGGTGTGCAGGGTTCTGCGCATCCTTGGCGTCTGTTTCCGGCGCCCGCGTCTTTGCGCCCGGGCGCGCGTCGCGACGGTCGCGACGGTCGCGCGGGCGGGCTAAAGTTGACGCAACGGCGTCCTGACGCTGCGTCCTTACGTTTGGCGCCAATCTGTCCCTATTTATCCTTGTCGAAAAAAGCAAACAGCGCTTGGTGATTATTTTCCTTGCTCCTGAACCTTTGCTGTTGTACCTCTCTTGAACTTGATTCCTGGATTTTGACCTCGGCCCGTTTCTGACCCACCGCTTGACTTCTGCCTGCCTATCGACCCTGCTTGTTTTGACTACCGCTTGTACTCCGCCTACCTTCTGACCTCGGCCCTCGTTTCTGGTTTGCTTGAACTCCGCCTGCCCTTCGATCTCTGCCTGTCTACGGATTCTTCTCTACTCTAACACGGCCTGCTACCACCACCTGTGAGCTCCTGCTGTACACTAAAGCAGTTTTAACTGCTAAGCTCTTCTCCAGTGGCTCCTACCCTCCTGGCACTCCTGACAGAATCACCAAGCCAGAATGGAGCCATCAGAAGATGTTGCCAACTCTAGTCGATCTGTCTCAACAGATTGCTGCCTCTGACCCACGTTGTGAGGGATCTCTCGGGGAGACTATCAGAATGTCCAATGAACAAACTTCAAGACATTCGGATGTCCACTGCTGCCTCGCCTCCTTCCTCTTCAGGACAGTCGGAATCTGGGAACTGCAGCTGCCTAGTGCATCACATGGGGAACCCAAGGTAGCGATGCCCCGACAAGTTTTCTGGCGATCCTAAGACTTTTAGAACTTTTATTAATGGTTGTCGCCCTCCTCTTTACCCTCAAGCCCCCACTCTCCATGCCACCAGATCAAATCCGAGTGGGGTTATGATTTCCCTTTTGCATAGGGACAACCACAAGCCTGGGCCCATCGTTTGTTGGAACAGAATAGCCCTCTTCTTTGCCTCCACTGATTCCTTTATCCAGGCGTTATCCAAGATCTATGAGATCCTCATAAAGTAGAGACTGCTGAAGCGGCGTATCAGTAATTTTACGTCAACTCCGTAGACCTGTGGAAGAATACGTGACGGACTTTCGTTGTTGGGCACCAGACACCTTGTGGAATGACAGGGCCCTCCGGCATCAGTTTCGCAGGGTTTGTCCGATCAACTCAGGATGAGTTGGCTAGAGTGGGTCTTCCTGGTTCTTTGGAAGAGTTGATTCTTCTTGCCATCCCAGATTGACAGAAGATTAAGGAGAGACGTCAGGAAAGAGGGTCAGTAATGCCAAGTCAGGCATGGGGCCATGAATGGGTGCTTCCTACAGCTCCTCCTCCAGTCCTTGTTTCTCCTTCTTCTGATGGCGAGCCCATGCAAATCGGGGTGGTTGGTACGCAAGACCCTGTCCACGGAGGAAAGACTGCGACGAAGACGGCTAAAAATTTTGTCTATACTGCGGTCTTTCTGGACATTTGTTAAGGAATTGCCCACTCGACCAATGGTAATTTCCTCTCACAGCAATCTTCTAATACTCCCTTGGTTCCTCTCTCTCCAGTCTTATGTTCTTCTACGTCTCTCTTTGCAGTGGGAACCAAAGAAAGATTGATGGTGGATGCCGTAATCGACTCCGGAGCTTGGTGGGTGCTTCATAAACCAAGACTTCGCGAGTCAATACAAGATTCCTTTTATTTCCAAGGCCCAGCCAATACCTGTTATAATGGGCTGATGGTTAATTTTGTTTCTTCTGGTTCTGTTTCGCAAGAAACCCCATATATTTTTGGCTTCTTCTTTAAGAGGTCACTCTGAGTTAATAAAGTTTGATGTGATGGAAACCTTCTTTTTCCCGTAATTCTTGGCATTCCCTGGTTGAGGGGTCATAATCCAACTATTGACTGGCAGGCTGGAACAGTTTTCTTCAACTCGGATTACTGTCGTTTGAATTGTTTTCCTCCCAAAGATGCTGGGTGCAACCATTTCCGATGATGAACTTCTCCAATTTGTCCCACAAGTCTACCATGAATTCGCTGATGTCTTTAACAAGAAAGCGGCTGACTCACTTCCTCCCCATAGGAGTTATGATTGCCCGATCGATCTTCTCCCTGGCGCATCCCATCCCTTTTGGAAAGAATATATCCTTTATCTGAGCCTGAGTTAGCTACTTTGAAGGACTATATTGATGAGAAATCTGGCTAAGGCTTCATACGTCATTCTTCCTCTCCTGCCGGTGGCAGGTATTTTCCTTTTGTCCGAGAAAAAAGACCACTCCCCTAAGACCCTGCATTGACTTTCGTGAACTCAACAAGGTGACAATTAAGAATCGTTACCGTTGCCGCTTCATTTCTGATTCTTTTCAAAGACTTGGTCGTGCTGACAGTTTTTTCTAAGTTAGACCTGAGGCGGTGCTTACAATCTGATTCGAATACGTGAAGGGGACCGAATGGAAGACTGCCTTTTCGTTCCCGATATGGTCATTTTGAATACACCGTCATGCCCTTTGGCCTTTGTAACGCTCCTGCCACGTTTCAATATTTTATCAACGATATTTTTCATGACTTACTGGATCAATTTGTCATCGTATACCTGGATGATATTCTTGTTTTTTCCAATTCTTTAGAAGATCATCGTTCTCATGTGAGGGAGGTTCTGCTTCGTCTTAGGAAACATCTTCTCTACGCCAAAGCTTCTAAGTGTGAGTTTGAGAGATCTCACATTGAATTTCTAGGATTCCGAGTTTCTAGTCAAGGTTTCAAGATGGACACTAAGAAAGTTGAGGCGATTATTAACTGGCACCCCCGAATGACCGAAAAAGGGGTTTAACGTTTTGTGGGATTCGCAAATTTTTATAGAAGGTTTATCAATAAATTCTCTTCCATCATCAAACCTCTCACAGATCTTACAAGTTGTAAAATTAAATTTCCTGGTCCCCAATTGCTCAACAAGCCTTTGAACTTCTTAAAAAACTTTTATTTCTGCTCCATTTTAGTCCATTCCGATGTTTCCAAACCTTTCGTTCTTGAAGTGGACGCCTCTGAGGTAGCTATTGGAGCAATTCTTTCACAGCGAGCTGGCCCCAAAGACAACTTACATCCGGTAGCGTTCTTCTCTAGGAAATATCCTGACAAGCCTGCTTTTGACGTCCTGAGGCCGCCCCTCAGGGGGGGGCAATGTAAGGTACCTTTGGTCGCAGCTCAGTCTTTTCGTGGACGCAGGCGCAGGGGTGTGCAGGGTTCTGCGCATCCTTGGCGTCTGTTTCCGGCGCCCGCGTCTTTGCGCGGGCGCGCTCGTTCATTCGGGCACGCGCGCGCGTCGCGACGGTCGCGGGGGCGCGCTAAAGTTGACGCACGGCGTCCTGACGCTGCGTCCTTACGTTTGGCGGCCAATCTGTCCCTATTTATCCTTGTCGAAAAAAAGCAAACAGCGCTTGGTGATTATTTTCCTTGCTCCTGAACCCTTTGCTGTGTACCTCTCTTGAACTTGATTCCTGGATTTTGACCTCGGCCCGTTTCTGACCACCGCTTGACTTCTGCCTGCCTATCGACCCTGCTTGTTTTGACTACCGCTTGTACTCCGCCTACCTTCTGACCTCGGCCTGTTTCTGGTTTGCTTGAACTCCGCCTGCCCTTCGATCTCTGCCTGTCTACGGATTCTTCTCTACTCTAACACGGCCTGCTACCACCACCTGTGAGCTCCTGCTGTACACTAAAGCAGTTTTAACTGCTAAGCTCTTCTCCAGTGGCTCCTACCCTCCTGGCACTCCTGACACCACCTTAGGGCACCTCTCTGTGTCCCTCTTCATATTCTCCACCTTGATGCACCTCTCTGTGTCCATCTTCATATTCTCCACCTTAGGGCACCTCTCTGTGTTCATCTTCATATTCTCCACCTTGATGCACCTCTCTGTGTTCATCTTCATATTCTCCACCTTGATGCATCTCTCTGTGTCCATCTTCATATTCTGCATCATGAGGTACCTCTCTGTGTCCCTCTTTATTCCCTCTTCACATTGTCAATCATAACCCACCTCTCTGTATCCCTCTTTATAGTCTCCATCATGAGGCACCTCTCTTACTGTTCACCTTTTTGTGTCCCTAGACACATTTTCCACAAAATAAGGCACCTCCCTTACTGTATCTTTGGGTGCACGCTCCATCAAACGAAGCAGCTATTAATGCATTTTTACATTAAATCTTCCTTTTTTCTCCTTAAGCCTGTTGTTACTGCCTTTGCCAAGTGTGGGAAGAAGTTGGCAAGTGAACTTTTGTGCACATGGAGCTTTCTCCTCTTTCCCAGGAGTGGTGTAACATGTTTGGATAGAGAGCAAGGAGTGACGGATCCAGAACTATTCGGGTATTCGATATCCCCTAAGTGAAATGGCAAGATAAGAACACAGTGACTGAGAAGAGACGTCTCACAGACACATCAAGCGCAGCCAGACAGAAAGGTCTCCTGCACAGCTCGCTGTTTCTTAAGTGCTGCTATTCCAGGGCTTTTAGCCAGACGGGGTTTGTTTTTATAGGAGATGCCGCCAGTTACCGGATGAGATTAACATGTTCCAAACCCGCAGCAGCAAATGATTATTTTTTCTTTTTTTTTTCTTCTTCTTGGGATCTTAATGCTTTTTACTCATCAGCAAAATATTATCCTGGCATTTCAGTACAAATTATATTAGAAAATACAGTGGGAGGATGTGCTGATCCAAGGGGGGTTCTGAGGAACAAAAGAAATAGAATTTGTAGTCACGGGTTGGTTCTGGCCTGATTAAAAACGGCATCCATATAAATGAAATACATTGTGGGGTACAATGAGTATTCTCCTGTTCAATCCTAAGGGGAAGTTTTTGAAGCCCCCCCAAAACACAGGCTAATCAATTAATTTAACCCCATAAACCTGGATCTTTGGGTCCCCAGTCAACATCTGGCCCTCTTCAGGCCCAGGAGGCATGATTGTCCATCAGGATGTAAGAGGTTAATGCAGTTTTTTACTGTTTAGTACAAGTTTCCAGTCACAATGGAGGGTGACAGGGAGTTTTTGTTTTAGAAAGTTCTGGAAACAGGGTGTAACCTCAGTGTCAATCATAAAAGAGGGGATTGGCTGAGAAGTCCACAGGGGCGTTAATTGAAAAAAATGTATGACCCCTTTCTAGTTCCAAGGGATATGAAAGGAAAGTCCTGCATAGGGTAATGTTAATTTTAAGTCTGAAGACACACATTAGGTATTTCCCCTGTACTGAGCACAATTCAGCAGGAACAGCCCCTTAAGGTTTTGCTCATAGTCTGTACAGAGAGATTCCATGAAACGATGGCAGCATAGGTATTCCTCTGCTACTAAGCACAATTCAGCAGGAACAGTCCCCTAGTTTGCTCATAGTCATGTACAGAGAAGATCCATAAAACACTGCAGCATAGTATCCCTGTACTAAGCACAATTCCAGCAGGAACAGTCCCCTAAGTTTGCTCATAGTCTGTACAGAGAGATTGCATAAACTATGGCGCATAGTATATAACCCTGTACAAGCCACAATTTCAGCAGGAACCAGCCCTTATGTTTGTCATAGGTCTGTACAGAGGGATCCCATAAAACTATGCAGCATATGGTATTCCCGTAAAGGCACAATTTCAGCAGGAACAGTCCTCCTAAATTTTGCTCATAGTCTGTACAAGAGAGATTCCCATAAAACTTATGGCAGCATAGGTACTTTCCCCTGTACTAAGCACAATTCAGCAGGAACAGTCCCCTAAGTTTTGCCTCATAGTCTGTACAGAGACTGCATTCCATAAACTTGGCAGCCATAGTATTCCCTGTACTAAGCAACATTCAGCAGGAACAGTCCCCCTTAAGTTTGCTCTAGTCTGTACAGAGAGATTCATACAACTATGGCAAGCATAGGTAATAATTCCCTTGCTATCTAAGAACAATTCAGCAGGAAATTTATCGAGCCCTTTATGATTGTACTACTTAGTCAATGCTCGTTTAAGCCCAGAGCGCTAATCACCAAAATAACACAAGCAGAAGTGGCCTAGATCCTCACCAGGCAGACCAGGCAACTCCAGAGGTAAATATACAGCGAACTCTATAGGATCTTTCTTCCAATAAGCACAATATTTTTCTCTATGTCAGGAAAGGCTCTCATAATTCTCGTCCCTTGTAGATAATTCATTGTTTCATAGCTCTCCGCTTTCAAGATATATTCGACTTGGTGTCAGAGAGATCCTCCAGTCAAGAAACCAATATATGGGTGACAGTGTCGAGGTGGAGCGTATGCCCCTAATAATAAGCTCAATCATGCAGGAACAGCATAGGTATTATCCTGTGAGCACGTGTTATGGAGTGTCAGTAAAGAATAGAGTGTAAAGAAGTACTACATGTTAGCGCCATCATTAACTGAAGAGCTCAGCCATTCTCCGTCGAGCCCACAGCGACTCTCAATTATGTGTTTTCTTCTTCCTCGTCATTCACGGGGCAGAATCGATAACATCCCCAATTTATGAGCAAATAGACGTATTCTCGCGACCTCCTCGGCACATACATATTTCTGGTTTCCAGGACAAACATCGCACCTCGCGAGACAGAAGCTCGAGGGCGAATCTGGCTCTCAGAGTAATATACAACTTCTCAATATTGCTCTAAACCGTGAAACAATGGTCACTGCTACATCTCATAAGTTGCTCTACTACGCAAGTAGGATATTTCAGTTCACTGCTTCCCAGGTATAAAACGCGAGAATACCGTAATCATTGTGTAATGCGAAATAGACAGCTGTGCCAGCAGGTGCCAGCTCGCCATTTTCCACCCTTCCCCGGCCGCGTATAAAGTGCTTTAGCAAGCAAAATAGTATCGAGCGTCGAGGAGATTAAGAGAGTCAACCGATCAAATCACCATGCCTAAGAGGAATAGAAAGATCCTTTTGTATACTCGCCTGGCGACTCAGTCTGTATCCTCTAAACTACTGCCGCACCTCCTATAACTAATCGTCTGACATGCTCTTACTCAAATACATATATCTCCTCAGCATGACAAAGTGCATTATAGTGGCTGCTCTATCCTGAAGGCATAATCACCTTTGATTTACCTAGTATAAGTAGATACAATGTGGTCATTGACGTCCATATCAAGTGCATTTAGTTTACATAGTTGCACTCCGCGGCTCTGCTGCTGACCTGCTGCTAGCGACTCTATGACCTGGAATGGTGGATCCTCTCAAAGCTTATTGCAAAAACCGCTCAGCAAGGATTTACTGTGCAAGTTGCGCATGAACCAGCATAGAATAAACAACCAATTGAGGAACATTATAACTATGTGCAGGAGATTAATAGTCTTATCAAAAAGACTAGCACCGAGTAGAGAGAAGCTGTAAGCTCACTCTGTGGGAACCAGTATCTATTCAGCAGCCTCGACTATGGCATGCACTAAACTCACGGGGAGTTCACAAGGGGTGTAAATGAAGCATAGTAACAGTGAGGTATAACAGCAAACTCCCTTGCTTATGTAATTTTCCTACACCCACCTCCCTGTGAGATTGGCACACAGTATGGTACTCCACTATTTACTACATGCAGCTGCATCCAGAACGCAGAGCTGGGGCAAATCTAAAGGAGCAGGCTGATGACGAGAGCATCTTGATACGAAGGAGGGGTGCAAGTAGAAGTTGAAACGTGAGGCTGGCCCTGATCATTATGGAGGTAGGAGTGCAATGGGCTGGGTAATTAAGCTCAGTCTTTTGGCCCAATCCTGTTTCAATCATGAGAATTAAATTTGGGAAACGAGAGATAACCAACAGAGGGTCAGGAGGGGATGAGTGTGGAGAAGGAATTAAATATAAAATGGGTGTCTCTAAGTACTCCATATAGCATCATATCCCATAGATTTAGTCACAAAACGGCTAACGACATGACATAAGGCTCTCGTGATAGTGGGTCTCAATATAATCTCCTAAAACCTAACAGTCCAAGTATGTGCAATAACTATACTACAAGGCGAGTTGCTTCAGTCTCTCAACTTACTGTTTGCCGCTCAATGACCTGATAGGTTTGTCTTATTTCTTGAGACAATATTTTGCAAACTAGGCTTTTTTTGGACTTTATTATAGTGGTTTTCGAGTTATTTAGCTGCTTTAATTATGTTTACAGCGCCAGCCTACTCCAGTTGCAATTAGGTAGTTCAGCCGTCTTGCACTAACCCAGTCAGGTATGAATGGTGGAAGGTCTCGTCTTGAGCATAACGCGTAACTGGATCGTGCCGAGAAGTATCGTGAGAGATATATTAGACGGGTGAACTCGTGAATAGAAATCATGTGAGAAGTAATATAGAAATGTAGTATCAACACATATAAAGTTACATTGTAGTGAGCGCGTGTCTCTTGTTGAATTTTAATGAAGGGTACCCACGTGATCCTCAGTTTTGAAAGCTGGTAAGCGTGCGAATCAGAAGCGAGGAAGAGGCAAATAACTCAAAAGCTATATAAAAAAAAAGTAAAAATGAAGACCGAATCTCAAAGTTGCTTAGAATTGGCCACTCTGTAACATACTAAAAGTTACCTTAAAGATGAAAACCACCCTTTAACCTTTCAGAACGGAACTCAGGATTGGAAACAGACAGCCAGGAATACCATATAACACAACGTGAAAAGGCTGCGTAAATGGACAGAAAGGAGAAAGTAGAGGATGGTGTGGGAGGTTCTAGTGAAAGACTTGGCCCAACCACCTGAGTGGGATCAAATACATACAAACCGTGTCCAAAACTTAGTGATGTGATGCGTGAGATATTACCCACCAGAGAGCGTACATTCACAAGTGGAGATTGTGCTGCCAGTTCGCCACCGCTAGGCAATCATACAAGTTCTCGCAACAACATAAGAGCGCGCGAGAATTATGAGCACGAGTACTATAACTACTACCAGCACCAGTGATCAGATAATAAACTTGGACGTGTCCGTATGGAAAAGAGTCGCTGATGGACTCAGGCAAAGACCATTCACGACGTCAACACTCACTTCCGGGCGGTCCCAGTTGGTAGCTCTATAAAAAATTTTACGCTCATAAGTTCTCGGACTATTGACGTAATTGAGGGTACCTATGGGTTCTACTCTCACCATGGCTCGAAATTATTATGTGTTTTCTATAAATGGATTTATTATCTCCGGGCACCGGTATAAACTAACGAATATAATTATATTTATATTAAGATTGTTATAGTAAGACGGTCAAAGAAGGTGATTTATATGTGAGTCTAGATTTTTCTTAGTATTATAGGTTCAATAATTATCGGCTATGTTCATATAATATAGTGATTACTTTATACTTATCTTTTTTATTGTATTTATTTACTATATTATATGGGTACTATTAGAAGCTTCCATAGGGACTTTTGACACCCTAGTGAATCATGGATATTGGATGTAGCACTACAGCAAAAAACATTTTCATGAATTTGCTTGACCACTTTCTGCCAACATATAAACAGTACTTTTTCTTTAGGACGAGAGCAACCGATCGGACACATAAGCGTATCTATTGAAGCGACACTGGTACTCCACTATCCACTGTCTAGCCCTCATACAGCAACCTGTGACCTCTCATCCTAGTGGATCTCCTCATAGACATACACAATTCCCTAGCGGCACACTATTAACTCTTAGCACCAGTATCCGTATGACGAGGAGTATCGAACTCTCCCCTGGAAATTCACTCCTCCAGTAGCACTTCATGACATTTAGCTTACTCTTTTAACTTCCTACTAGGGCATACTAGAATGTCATATCATCAATTGTTAGAACTCATCTGACCAAGGGATTGAGTCAAGGGCAGTGATGCAAAAGACATATGGTGTCAAGCCGCTTAATGCTTTCCTTCTGACACACTATTGCTCTCCACGATCACTCTGTTACCTCATATTGGGTAAGTCAAGGACATTCGTGGGTTAATTGGCGTGCTTTGGCCTTGGATCATGTATGTGTGGATAGACAGCTATATATTCTCATGATGTTGTGGGCAGACATTAGGAGGTTTTTCCCCTTCTCAACTCTAGATTGAAGTATACTTATCATTTTTAACGGACTCAAATCCTGCATGTAGAGAGACATGATGTCTGGTGATTTTAATAAGTGAGCGCTAATACATCTGGATCATTCACCGGACACGCCAACTTGCTGAAATGAAAGACAGAATGAGAGAAAACAGATGCTGAGCAGAGGAATAGTGAAGATAAACTTAATTATTCAGGAATCATACAGAGTTATTCAGCAAGATACCAAATCCCAGTGGTTTTGGATAGAATAAGAGGGTTAAATGAAAACTGACCCAAAATTATGAGCAGCCATGATGAAGGACTCTCTCACCAGTCTGTCATCTCTTTGTCCCCATTCCAGGCGAGAAGCAAGCCGACTTGGAGATTTTTTTTTGAAGCTTTTTGATCTGCATGATGCCATCAATAGACCAGATTTTAATCACCCCGTCAACATCCAGACTAGCCACCCGGCGCCCGGAGCAGTCGACCCCTGCCAGAGAAAAAGCTAAATAATGTTTAACGGCTGCAAAATAAAACAAACTTTTAAAAGGGAGGTTCACCTTTGAGTTAACTTCTTAGTATGAATGTAGAGAGTGATAATCATTATTATGATTGACATTATTTTATATCGCCGCCAGCATATTTCTCGGTGCTGATAAAGTAAATGTGTTTTATACAAACGAAATCACATAATTACATTACATAGAAACAATGGCAGTTAAATACAACACAACCCAATAAGGTACAAAAAAAGGCGGGAAGCCCCTGCTTGCAAAAGAGCTTACAATCTGAAAGGGAAGGAATAAGACACAAGTGCGTGGATTGGCAAGATCAGATATAAGTGGGTGAGAGACTGTAGTACTGTATGTGTATTGCATTTGGTAGTTAAGCAGAGGGAGGGGAGGCTTCTCTAAAGAAGTGCGTTTTAAGAGATTTTTTGGAGGAAAGGATTTGGAAACAGTAAAGGGGATGTAAAGGCAAAAATAAAATCCAATACAAATCTCTACACAGTCGCCGACTGCTCTACAGGGAAACAAACAAAGCTGCTTGAGTTCTGCATGGCTGGGAAGTAAGGCGGGGGCTCCCCCTGCTGTTCATAAGTATGATTGTTTCCCTGCAGAGCAGTTAGGGACCATCTGACAATTCCTATCCACAGCAGTAAATGAAGGGAGAATGTCACTGCATACAGTCAGGTTTCTTATAAAAAACAGTACAGATTTTTTAATTAAAGTATATTGGAGTCTTTTTTCATAAAAGAAAGTAAAAATGGGGTTTTATTATTTTGCCTTTACATGCCCTTTAAACGTTGGGCTCCTGGATTCTACTTTCTGGTGTTCCGGATTGGTGCCTGCCTACAATCAATTTTCTATGACTCACTCCCCTTTGCTGAAGGTTTGGGACATGAGCACCTGAACCCATTGCAGAAATCATTATGGTTATACAGTTGCCCAAGGATTTTGGCTTTCTGTTTTTGAATGAGGATCAGTACCTGCAGTGCATGATGGAGGAATGGTGCTCCGCATACTCGTCCTGGCTCAGCACAATGAATGGTTGTGATGATTTCTCCTCTTTCCTTGCGCTGCTTCCCCCAGAACCTCTGCTCACTGAATCCACCGGCTCATTTTGTGCATCCGAACGCGAATCCGGATCAAGGTCTAAACTCTCGGTCTTCTTTTCGGTGCTCTGGGAACAAAACACATCAGATATATAAATGGCACATCCCAGATCCCTCAGGGACAATCATGATAATCCATCTTATTCCATTTTATTTTCTGCTACTACAGAACAGGAACTGAAACTACAATAATCACATGGTCAGATTAGTCATCGTTTGAGTGATGTTTCTGCAACAACTGAATGATTTTTCCAAAAAGCTTACAAATGGGTCACCAGTTACACCCTCCATCAGGGTTACCAGGTTGGCTGATTTACAGCCAAATTTAAATCCCACGCCGGTTTTGAAAGTACAAACTAGACAAGTCACAGATTTTTGGGTCTATGGCTAGTTTCCAACTTGGAAACCAACCAATGTTTTTTCTTGCCCTAATGTGGCCAAGCCTGCCAACTTTTTGCCAAGTTGAATGTGAGACTACAATACCCAGCATGCAATGTGACTGACTTGCGTAGAAGTCGGGAGTTACCAGATTTTGGGCTCTGTACCCCAGTCTCCCGTCACTCTTAAGCATTCTCACATTTTCCAGTGACTTTCCTCAATTTCAGACAATTTTGGGCCAAAAATCTGCTGGTCACCAAAATGTCTAGAGGTTGACCTGTTTTACCAATATTTACTGAAATTGTATATTTATTACGGCTTTATAGGGTTACCACCTGCCCAGTATTTTACTGGCCTGGATGGTAAAAATGATAAAAAGTTGATCCCAATGTTATTAATAAGGAATAAAGATAAATATATAGGAAGGTCAGTGATCCCAATGTTATTAATAGGGAATAAAGATAAATATATAGGAAGGTCAGTGATCCCAATGTTATTAATAGGGAATAAAGATAAATATATAGGAAGGTCAGTGATCCCAATGTTATTAATAGGGAATAAAGATAAATATATAGGAAGGTCAGTGATCCCAATGTTATTAATAAGGAATAAAGATAAATATATAGGAAGGTCAGTGATCCCAATGTTATTAATAGGGAAAAAAGATAAATATACAGGAAGGCCGGTATTTTTGTACGGAAAAGGTGGCAACCTTAGAGCCTTATGGGACCCCTATATCTCCTGAGCCCTCCTCTGTACTTATGCTTGAGTCCTGCGCGGGTCAATTTTTTGAAACTTGTACCAGCAACCCGAAATTTGACCCGCATGTTCCCGCTACTCGGCCCCACAATAGGCCAAATAACCTTCCGATCGGGGGGACACACAAAACCGGAAGCGAAAGTCACATTTGCCCGGAAGTGACGTCACATTTGCCCGGAAGTGACGTACCATTTGCCCGGAAGTGACGTCGAATTTGCCTGGAAATAACGTTGCATTTGCCCGGAAGTGACGTCACTCTGGTGCCGAATCTTCACAAAAGAAAATGTAAAAACTGGAAGAACCACAAGGGTGGTTAGGTATCCAGCCCGATTACCTGCGGACTGCGCGCACAGGGACTTTTTGCCGAAACCTGATCACTTTGCGGGTATTCTGCAGGTACCCGACCCAATGCAGGACTTTAGCTTTCTCCCCGGGTGACAGGCTAACCTGTACCGTTTTGCTTTATGGAAAAATTTGTGAAACAGTCATTTAATTTTTAGACTTTTTTCACTGCACATCATATGCTATTTTTTGGGCTATTTTTGAAGTGCCTCTTGGCTAGTTTTTGGCTGGTTTTGTAGAAAATTAGACCTGGAAACCCTGCCCTCAATCAACAGGACAGTAGAACTCACCAATTTAATCCCCCCATAGAGATCACATATGTAGCAACACTGTGAACCACCTAATACCTTTGTGAGTCCGACCCATATGTATTATTAGGGATGCACTGAATCCAGAATTCGGTTCGGGATTCGGCCTTATTCAGTCGGCCGACCAAATCCTTCTGCCTGGCCGAACCAAATCCTTATTTGTATATGTAAATTAGGGGAGTGTAAGGAAATCACATGACTTTTCGTCACAAAAGAAGAATTTTTCCCACTTTTTCTTTTCCTGCCCCTAATTTGCATATGCTAATTAGGATTTGGTTCGGTAATCAGACAAATCTTTCACCAAGGATTCAGGGGATTCAGCCAAGTCCCAAATAGTGGATTCGGTGCATCCCTATGTATTATTGAAAGTGTTACTAAATTGCAAATACACACTGGGGGTTATTTACTAAAATCCGAATTTATCTCATATTTTATTAAACTCCTATGCCCGATTTTAGCTTATTTTATTACCTTTATCGTATTGCGGAAAAACGACATAAAATTGAGCAAACCCCCAAATCGCTCGGATTTTTCTGCCTCTTTGCTCAAATTGCTCACATTTTTCTGGCTTTTTTCCCCGAATTGCTCGATGTGTTTTCAAGTTTTTGTCCGAAAACCCTGAAAAAAGTCTGATTTTCGGGCTAAACCCAGTGCAGACCACGAAAACTTCAAACTGAGATGTGCTTCTCCCATTGACTTATACAGGACCTTGAGAGGGCTGAGATGGAGGATTTTCAGATTTGGGCTTTTT
This sequence comes from Xenopus laevis, assembly GCF_017654675.1. Classification (NCBI taxonomy): domain Eukaryota; kingdom Metazoa; phylum Chordata; class Amphibia; order Anura; family Pipidae; genus Xenopus; species Xenopus laevis. The sequence continues at coordinate 11,276,451 of NC_054375.1, forward strand.
GCAGCATTGAGGTATAATAAATCTCAAAAAAACTCTAGTTTTTGTTTCCCTCTAAAAATGTGAGTTTCCTAGTGAAAAAAACTTGAATTTTTAGAGACTTTAACATTCGGATTTTAATAAATAACCCCATTAGGGCAGAGACACACATAGGGGGAGATTAGTCGCCCAGCGACAAATCGCCTCTTCTTCGGGCGACTAATCTCCCTGAAAAGCCTTCCAGAAGAAACTTTGGATGACTTCCGAAAACTAAGAGCTCCGAGTGCCATCCCGCTGGCGATTTAAGGTATGAGGATCCAAAATACATAAAGATCCCTTATCCAGAAAACCCAAGGTCCGAGCATTTTGGATAACAGGTCCCATACCTGTATTTGATCCCAACTAAGATATAATGAATCCCTATTGGAAGCAAAATCAGCCTATTGGGTTTAGTACATAATTGTTTAAGGTATGAGGATCCAAAATACAGAAAGATCCGTTATCTGGAAAACCCCAGGTCCTGAGCATTCTGGATAACAGGTCCCACACCTGTACTTGATCCCAACTAAGATATAATTAATCCTTATTGGCAGCAAAACAAGCCTATTGGGTTTATTTAATGTTTACATGATTTTCTAGTAGAATTAAGGTATGAAGGTCCAAATTATGGAAAGATCCCTTATCCAGAAAACCCAAGGTCCGAGCATTCTGGATAACAGGTCCCATACCTGTACAACAGAAACTCGCCTCCAACCCTGTAAATCAAAAATAAGCTCCTGCTTTGAGGCCACTGGGAGCAACATCCAAGGGGTCGGAGAGCAACGTGTTAATCACAAACTACTGGTTGGGGATCACTGGGTTAAAGGGACAATAAAGACAGAGCCCATAATAAAGATTATTATTACCCACCTGTCCAGCTGTTCAGGCTGAGAGTTGTTTCGTTTGCACGGATCAGAGCAGCAGTTTTATTCCCTTGCAGAGACGTGAGCCAATCAGCTGGCAGTGCTGCGACTGACAGTTTCAGGAAACCTCCTGTTTGATTGTGTCCAGATCCACTTGCAGAACAGACACTGACTTTGCATCATTCTCTCTCCACCCGGGGAGACACTAATCTGCGCTGGTCCTTATATGCCCTCCCTGCAATAACTGCCAGTGTGTTGGGCTTTAACCCTTTCACTGCCAGACCATTTTGCACTCTTTGGGGGTGTTCTCTTCACAGTTCTGCTGCCACCCACCCGTTCCTGCCAATGACCACCCCTTCCTCCTCTGCCTATTCACAGTAGTAAAGCGGAGGTGTACTGGCCCTTTAAATTAAAGGAGAACTAAAGCTTAACTAAAGAAGTAGGTAGAAATGTTGTACAATATGTTTTGTGCTTCTGTACCAGCCCAAGGCAACCACAGCCCTTTAGCAGTAAAGATCTGTGTCTCCAGAGATGCCCCAGTAGCTCCCCATCTTCTTTTCTGCTGATTCACTGCACATGCTCTGTGCTGCTGTCACTTACTGAGCTTAGGGACCCACTCACAATATACAGTACACATAGAATAGAAATGTCACAATATAAGGCTGATTAGTAATTAATACAGATAATTACTACATGGCAGCACAGAAACCAGTGCAATTAGCATCAGAATTTAATAATCAGCCCTGTAGCATCAGATTATATTACAGGGGAAGCTCATTTTCTACTGGATAATTAGTGACGAGCCCTAAGCTCAGCTGCTCAGAGCCCACTGAGCATGTGAGTGTCACAGACACTTTCCAAGATGGTGACCCCCTGTGACAAGTTTGAAGTCCTGGATCATTGCTGCTATTGACAAGCTGAAACTTTAGCCTCGTGCAATAAGTTAACTATATAAAATATGCCATTTTTAGCCCCATTAATTTTTAGGGTTTACTTCTTCTTTAAATGTGAACAACCCTTTTATTGAGGAATTTTCAGTAAGGGAGTGTGCGCCACCTGCTCAAGGAAGGGCAGCTCTGCAGTTTTAAGAACAGAATAAGTGTATGGGACCTATTATCCAGAATGCTTCGGACTTTCCGGGTTTTCCGGATAACAGATCTTTCCATAATTTTCCATAATCTTCATATTTTAAGGGACAGCTTTATCAAGGGTCGAAGCAAAAATTTGAAGTAAAAAAAAAATCGAAATTCAAGCTATTTTTGTGTACTTCGGGAATAGTCCAAATTAAATGTAAAACTTCGACTTCGACCATTCGCCATCTAAAACCTGGCGAATTGCTGCTTTAGCCTATGGGGACCTCCTAGAACCCATATGGAGTCAATTGGTCGACTACGTTTTTTTAAAAAAAAAAATACTTTGAATCAAATTAGATTAGAACGATTGAATACAGCCTATTCACCCTCAAAAAAACCTTTAGATTTGTTTAATACATTATGGTTTGTTTTTTTTTTTTATTCAAATTTCAAAGTTATGGGAGTTCAAAAAAACTCCCATTACTTTAGAAATTCGACCCTCCATTCATACACCCATTTAACTAGAAGTCCCTTCACCCAATCATCTTCCCATTCTATTATCCATCAAACCAGCTATCCATATGTTTCTTGCACTCTTCCAAACAACTATACAGGTAATCATCAATGCACATATACAACCAGCTATCCTCCCTTCATCCAAACATATATCCATCCATCATCCATGCACTCATCCAAACTAATCATCCATGCACCTATTAACTATTCTCTCCATCATCCACTCATCTCTCCATTCTACCATCCAATCTTCAACCATGCACCAATCAAACCAACTATCCACTCCTTCATCCAATCATCTTCCCATCCTACTATCCACCCATCAAACCAACTATCCACTCCTTCATCCAATCATCTTCCCATCCTACTATCCACCCATCAAACCAACTATCCACTCTATCCAACCATCTCTCCATCCTATTAGGCATCTTTTATCCATCTAACCAACTATCCATATGTTTCTTGCACTCTTCCAAACAACTATACGAGTAATCATCAATGCACTTATACAACCAGCTATCATCCCATCATCCAAACATATATCCATCCATCATCCATGCACCATTAAATTATCCATCGTCCACGCATCTCTCCATCCTACCATCCTACCATCCAATCTTCATCCATGCACTCATCAAACCAACTATCCACTCATTCATCCAATCATCTCTCCATTCTACTATCCAATCTTCATCCATGCACCTATTAAACCAACTATCAACTCATTCATCCAATCATCTCTCCATTCCACTATCCAATCTTCATCCATGCACCTATTAAACCAACTATCAACTCCTTCATCCAATCATCTCTCCATTCTACTATCCATCCTTCATCCATGCACCCATCAAACCAACTATCAACTCCTTCATCCAATCATCTCCCCATCCTACTATCCACCCATCAAACCAACTATCCACTCTATCCAACCATCTCTCCATCCTATTAGGCATCTTTTATCCATCTAACCAACTATCCATATGTTTCTTGCACTCTTCCAAACAACTATACGAGTAATCATCAATGCACTTATACAACCAGCTATCATCCCATCATCCAAACATATATCCATCCATCATCCATGCACCATTAAATTATCCTTTCCATCGTCCACGCATCTCTCCATCCTACCATCCTACCATCCAATCTTCATCCATGCACTCATCAAACCAACTATCCACTCATTCATCCAATCATCTCTCCATTCTACTATCCAATCTTCATCCATGCACCTATTAAACCAACTATCAACTCATTCATCCAATCATCTCTCCATTCCACTATCCAATCTTCATCCATGCACCTATTAAACCAACTATCAACTCCTTCATCCAATCATCTCTCCATTCTACTATCCATCCTTCATCCATGCACCCATCAAACCAACTATCAACTCCTTCATCCAATCATCTCCCCATCCTACTATCCACCCATCAAACCAACTATCCACTCATTCATCCAATCATCTCTGCATCCTACTATCCACTCTTCATCCATTCACCTATCTAACCAAATATCCAACAAATCATTCACAAGGACATCCAACCAATCATCCAAGCACTCCTCCATCAGGTGATACTTGTGTTGGTGTCTAACCAACTATTAACTATGCACCCCTCCAACTAACCAGTTATCCTATCACCCTTCCTACCAACTAATCATTCATGCACCCACCCATCTATCATCCTTGTACTCATCCAAACAATTATACATTCATCATCCATGCACACATTCTGTCATCTGTCCATCCGTTCATCCAACTATCTCCAACCATCTATCCATCACCGGATGCATGTTTATATAACAAAGTGTCTAACCAACTATCAATTGCTTCATCTATGCACTCCCTCCAACTACCTACTTTTCCTATCACCCATCCACCCATCCTACCATTGAGTCATCCATGCACCCTACCATCCATCTAATGATCCATGCACTCATCCAACCAATTATCCACCCATGGTCCCTACACACATCTATCCGCCCCTTTACCCAATCATCTCTCCAACCAACTATCCATCACCTGATGCATGCCCAGAGTTTAACCCACTATGAATTCCTTTATCCAGGTACCCCTCCAACTAACCATTTATCCCACACCCATGCACCCATTCTGCCAACTAGTAATCTATCTGTTAGTGGTGCGGTGTGGGATATGAATGTGGGGCTATAGGGAAATACCATTGCTGGACGTTGGCTTTGGGCTGCAGCAGGTTTGGCTCACATAAGCCACTGAATACTGTTCCCCTATTGGTGGGTATAACAGGGAGGGACAGTGGCTCCGTCACTTCCACGCGGTTACCTCTCCCGTCACGCTCCATGGTGCTCGTTGGGGCTGAACTACACACGAGTTTCTCTTTAGTGCTTAGGAAAGGATTGATCCCTCGATGCACCAGGGAAGCATCAAAGCCTGTTACAAAAATAAATGGAGCCTGACCAACTGAATGTAGATTAAAAATCTACCAATTAAAGGCGATATTAACCAAAAATAATTTGTAATATGGGGCAAACAAAGGTACTGTCAAGTCAGGGAGAAAAACTTCTATTTACCTGGGAAATTGGGAACCTTGGGGGTCTCCGTGGGCTTCACTGGGATGGAAAAGGCCAAACCATTTGCTTTTTGGGGCAGCATCAAGTTGCAGCTAACGGGATCATAGAGCAAAACTGTAGCACGGCCCAAATCTTGAGCCATTCTTCCAATCCAAAGGCTGCTGGTTCTGACAGAGACACATTGTATATCGTGAAATCATTGTGATATAAAGAGCTTTAAAGGGAACATAAACCTTCCTAACTCTCTTCCTGCCCCTATTGCTACAAAGAAGGTTCCACAACTGTGCTCAGTGCAGGAGACTCAATGCTATTGATATTCCCCGCGAGTGTAACTACAATTCTCAGCATAAGGTTGCTGGGAGTTAGTTGCAGGTTGGACATTCCTAATCTAAGTCACTGTCTCCAGACCTGGGCGCGGACTTACCTTGGCTGTTTTTCTCAGCTGTATATGGAATCAGGAACCGGATCGTTCCCTAAATAGAAAAAAATAAAAAAAGCCCACTTATATCTTTGGGTGCACAGCACTGATCCTTGGAGCTTACATTCTGCGATACAGATGCTTTCCCCTTATTTCTCTGCTGGCAATTTACTAATCTCCGTTTAGTAGATTGCCTGCAGAGAATCACTGTACCAACCACCTCCAGCAGGAGGCAGCAAAGAACAGACCAATCATTGCTGCCCCACCCCTGTGATCCCTCACCCGATTGGTCTATAGCTCCTCCGATTCCTAAATCCTGATTGGGGAGGCCATTGGGGTGAGGGAACTTGGACAAAAGGCGTTTTAGCAATGGCGGGGTCCTGCTCCAGCCAAATCCTGGGGACACAGACACTCACATAAATACTCACATACAGGATTCTTACCCTTTCTCACACTCACATAGGGTGTTGGGTGTTGCAGTTCAAGTGCATTGATATCTATGGGTACTTCCGTGGTGGGGGGTAGTGTTGGAAATGTCCTTTATGCCTTCGTTCTGGAGACACGTGTGAGACTGAAAGAAAGGGGAGCGAGAAACACTAAAACGAGTTAGTTATAATTTGGGGGATATGATAAATAGGGGTGCTCCAAATTCAGCATTCACTGATTGGACTGAAACCCGGCAGGAATCAGCAACAATCTCTAGAGCTCAGCAAAACTCAATCAAAACCCAGCAGGTCAATGCTCCAGCTCTGTTCATCAGCCAGGCTTCTGCTACATTATTTGGGAGTCAGAACCAGCAGTGCAGAGAGTATAAACAGTCACTGCTTACAAGTAGATTGTGACGTGATTGTGATAGAGTGCGGCAATGAAATCAATCTGTCTCTCACCTTGGTGGATATGACTTGTCCGTCGGGGGTTGAAGACCAGATACACAACGGACACCTTTGCAGAGACATAAATGAAGGAAGGGTAAGAAAATGAAACCATTTCTGACTCTTGCTGTAGCTTCATTGCTCTGCCTCACATTGCTGCACAAATCTCAGATCACTGGGGAAAGACACATTTCAGATTCACATTTCAGGGCAGCATAGAAATCAGTGCAGTCTGCATCAGAATTCATTCATAATCAGGCCTGTAGCATCAGCTTCTACAATAGATGAACCTCACTTTCTGCTGAATGATTTCCCCCGACCCCTAAGCTCAGCTTCCCAACAGCAGCCCAGGACCCACTGAGCATGTGCAGTGCCACTGACTCACAGAAGATGCCTAACAAGATCCAAGATGGGGAGCTGCAGGGGATAATTAAAAGGGTGGTTTACCTCTAAGTTAACTTTTGATATGTTATACAATGGCTAATTCTAAGCAACTTTTAAATTGGTCTTCATTATTTATTTGTTGTAGTTTGTTTAATTATTTGCCTTTTTCTCTTTCCAGCTTTCAAATAGGGGTCACCGACCCTATCTAAAAAAACAAACGCTCTGTAATGCTACAAATGTATTGTTATTGCTACTTTTTATTACTCTTTCTATTTAGGCCTCTCCTGTTCATATGGTTGCTAGGGGAATTTGGAGCCTAGCAACCAGCTGGCTGACATTGCAAACTAAAGAGCTGCTGAATAAAAAGCTAAGTAACTCAAAAATTAAAACTAATAAAAAATTAAAACCAATTGCAAATTGTCTCAGAATATCCCTCTCTACGTCATACTAATTCAAAGGTGAACAACCCCTTTAAGGGATCTCCCTAAACCCACAGCTGAAACCTTAGGCCAAACCTTTTTGTTATCCGGAATCCGGAATAAATCCTCTCTGGGAAGTTTGGGAGATGAAGTCCTGATCTTCGCAGGCGTTTTCTGTAACTCAGTCGCCTTCTGCAGCGCAGCCAATCGTATCTAAGGAGCCAACTCCCCGACATGAGCAGAACAAAGTCACTGCCATCAACATATATAATAGGTACCATTTCCCATGTGCTGCTTGTGGGCTGAGCCCTGCACTGTTCTGCATAGCAACAGAATTCTTTCTGCAGGAGCTGCACTAGTTATACTAGTAATTAATCTGATATAGGCAGTAATGCAAGGGCAGACGGCTGATTGGTTGCTGTAACAGCACCGGTATTTGACCAATCCCGGAACAGATACTGGATGTGTTGGTCACCATTCTGGCTCCATACCTTCCATAATTCTCTGTATCCACTCCCAAATCCCTCCTGCTAATGAGATAAGGATTGGAGGTGTGGTTAGCAGATGTGGGTGTGGCCGGCGTGCTGCGTGTGCGTATGCGCGTAATGTTTTTGCCGCAACCGCCCGACAAAGGAAGAGGTTGTGGATCTGGGCCAGCAGGTTTTTTCCCAGTGTTCTGCCGGCCCAGTCTGACCCTGTTTACAGGAGGTCTGTGACTCAAGCAGGGGGTGGAGCTAGAACACTCCTATGGCAGCTCACAGGGGAAGGGTCAGGAATGCTTAAAATCAGAGATCACATTAATGTTTAGGCAATCCTGCACCAGGAATAAATATATAGTATATGTTAGAGTTTTGCCAGATGGGCAGATAATTGGCTGCAAATGAAGAGGCGCCACAAGAGCTGACGCTTCACTTCACCTATTAGGACTCATTGCACAGAGGGTCCGTAAGAAATGATATGTATAAGGACCCAACAGTATCGTTTTGTCTTCTTTACAGGGAGAAACCCTGTGAGATCTCAATGAGCAGAACAAGAGATAAACAAGAACTATTGATCCTTACGGCAAATCCTCAGCTGATGCAACACTAACAGGATCTCGCTGTAATTAATATTCTGTATTGCAGCAGCTGTCTGGTTGCTATGGTCCAGTTTACCCTGGCAACCATGCATCGCTTTGAATGAGAGAGTTGAAAATGAATAGGAAAGAGGCTGAGTAGAAAGATAAGGAATCAAAAATAATAAAAATACAATTGTAGCCTCACAGAACAATAGGTTTTTTTGCCTGCAGGGGTCAGTGACCCCCATGTGAAAGCTGGAAAGAAACTGAAGAGTAAGGTAAACAATTGGGACTTGGTTTATGGGTTGTCTGGCACCCATGTGATGCGATGATGTTACTTTAAAGGGGTTGTTCACCTTTAAATTAACTGTTAGTATGTAGAGAGGGGTATTCTTTTAATTTTTTTTTATTAATTGTGGTTTTTGAATTATTTAGCTTTTTATTCAGCAGCTCTCCAGTTTGTAATTTCAGCCATCTGGTTGGTAGGGTCCAAATTTCCCTAGCAACCATGCATTGGTTTGAATAAGAGACTGGAATATTAATAGAGGAGAGGCCTGAATAGAAAGAGGAGTAATAAAAAGTAGCAATAACAATACATTTGTAGCCTTACTGAGCATTTGTTTTTTAGATGGGGTCACTGACCCCCATTCAAAAGCTGGAAAGTGTCAGGAAAAAAAGGCAAATAACTCAGAAAGTATAACACATAGATAATGAAGACCAATTGCAAAGTTGCTAGGAATTGGCCATTCTATAACATACTAAAAGTCACATACCTGGGTTTCTTGCTTTGTGTTCAACTGAAGATTCCTGTGCAGGTTTCTCTCCTTTTTTGTCTTCAGAACCTTCTTCATGGGCTTCATCTAAACACGGGGAATAAAGAGCTAACACTTCTCTACAACAGGGTGTAGCACTATATCTCTGTATGTGCAGCTTCCATGGACTCTAATGCTCCATGCAGCAAAACATTTGTAGCTGCCTCTTAATTGTATTATATTTTAAAACAAATAATAAACGTTGCACAACAGGGCAGACAGAGGATGATCAAGACTAAAAGGCTACTAGAAAAATTGTATTTATTTATTTTTTCCCTGAAGTTTACCTTTAAAGCCATTTCCAAGAGGTGAGCAGGGGGTGCGTTAGAGTCAGAGCTGTCAGAACATGCAGAGAACTGAAAAATAATGAAGCCTGCAGCCTTGTGCCTTTAAATGGTCACAGAACAACCCTCAGTGACTTCTAATATCCTTATCATTTACAGTAGGGGGTACATTACCCTTATAATACATGAGTGATACTCAGAGTTCCCTGTATAACTCAGCCTGCAGCCTTGTGCCTTTAAATGGTCACAGAACAACCCCTCAGTGACTTCTAATATCCTTATCATTTACAGTAGGGGGTACATTACCCCTTATAATACATGAGTGATACTCAGAGTTCCCTGTATAATAAGCCCAATGCCACTCACCTAGAATCCAGATCTGAGAGAATATTGTCCAGCAGGGATTCGGGGTCTAGTTGGCCACTCCTGGCTTTTACTTGTAGTATCAGGATTTCCTCCAGTTCTTTTAGGAAGATGATGTTCTAGGACATAAACCAGGGAACTTTCAGTAAAGACTAAAGTTTGTCTGTCCCTTTAAGCTCTCTGGTTGTGACTCTTGAAACAATGTAGTAGAAGTCAATCCTCCTGCAGGTCTGATCACCTCCCAGCTGCAACTACACTGTTTCAGGAGTCAGAATCATTTAAGAAAGGTAGGAAGGTTCATGAGTCTTACCTTGGTTTGATGGGGGTCGCAGAAATCCAACAGAGTATCACACAACGATATCCCACGGACTCCAGATCTTTGGTGCTGAAATGGGTTCCACACCGCCCACCTCTAAAGAGGGAATTGCATTGATCATTAGAAAAGAAACATACACATTAAAAATGATGGATAAGTGGACGGGGCTTGTTTATTCACGTTAAGGAATCAAATTTAGGTGTAACACTGACAATCCTCTTACCTAGCGTTGAACCACAGTACGTGGCCTCTAAGGTGTAACTGTTCTGGATTCCCATTTTCCACATCACCCCTCGCCCTGTTCCCTCCTTACTCTTCTGCACCTTCAACTTACAGCTTGAGAAAGAAAACTGAATGGGGCGACAGTAAGTGGTTTCACTGGAGAGGGTTTTTATGAGCTCAACAACTCAAGGATTTCACTCCCTTATACCCTATAACTCACCCTTTCTACAATGGAACCTTCCCGCAGACTATTCTCCCCACTGTTACTATAGGCAACCATCTCTCCCTACTATAACCTGCTATCCCACAGTCACACTCCCTTCCCAGAGACTATTATCCACTGTTACTATAGGCACATCTCTCCCTACTATACCTGCTATCCCACAGTCACACTCCCTTCCCAGAGACTATTATCCACTGTTACTATAGGCACCATCCTCTCCTACTATAACCTGCTATCCCACAGTCACACTCCCTTCCCAGAGACTCATTATCACACTGTTTACTATAGCACCATCTCTCCTACTATACCTGCTATCCCACAGTCACACTCCCTTCCCAGAGACTATTATCCCACTGTTACTATAGACACCATCTCTCCCTACTATACCTGCTATCCACAGTCACACTCCTTCCCAGAGACTATTATCCCACTGTTACTATAGACACCATCTCTCCCTACTATACCTGCTATCCCACAGTCACACTCCCTTCCCAGAGACTATTATCCCACTGTTACTATAGGCACCATCTCTCCCTACTATACCTGGCTATCCCACAGTCACACTCCCTTCCCAGAGACTATTATCCCACTGTTACAATAGGCACCATCTCTCCCTACTATACCTGCTATCCCACAGTCACACTCCCTTCCCAGAGACTATTATCCACTGTTACTATAGGCACCATCTATCACTACTATACCTGCTATCCCACAGTCACACTCCCTTCCCAGAGTCTATTATCCCACTGTTACTATAGGCACCATCTCTCCCTACTATACCTGCTATCCCACAGTCACACTCCCTTCCCAGAGACTATTATCCCACTGTTACTATAGACACCATCTCTCCCTACTACACCTGCTATCCCACAGTCACACTCCCTTCCCAGAGACTATTATCCCACTGTTACTATAGGCACCATCTCTCCCTACTATACCTGCTATCCCACAGTCACACTCCCTTCCCAGAGACTATTATCCCACTGTTACTATAGACACCATCTCTCCCTACTATACCTGCTATCCCACAGTCACACTCCCTTCCCAGAGACTATTATCCCACTGTTACTATAGGCACCATCTCTCCCTACTATACCTGCTATCCCACAGTCACACTCCCTTCCCAGAGACTATTATCCCCACTGTTACTATAGGCACCATCTCTCCCTACTATACCTGCTATCCCACAGTCACACTCCCTTCCCAGAGACAACCAGTATTATCCACTGTTACTATAGGCACCATCTCTCCCTACTATACCTGCTATCCCACAGTCACACTCCCTTCCCAGAGACTATTATCCCACTGTTACTATAGGCACCATCTCTCCCTACTATACCTGCTATCCCACAGTCACACTCCCTTCCAGAGACTATTATCCACTGTTACTATAGGCACCATCTCTCCCTACTATACCTGCTATCCCACAGTCACACTCCCTTCCCAGAGACTATTATCCACTGTTACTATAGGCACCATCTCTCCCTACTATACCTGCTATCCCACAGTCACACTCCCTTCCCAGAGACTATTATCCACTGTTACTATAGGCACCATCTCTCCCTACTATACCTGCTATCCCACAGTCACACAAGTCAATAAAAATTTCCAGTAATACCTTTTCCGGGGCATTCTTGCTGAGCATGAGCGGGAATATGCGCTCGTACAAGTAGTGGTGTTTATCCGGGAACTCTTTGGAGCTCTTTTTGCACCGACACATAAAAACATTCTGATTCCAGATGTGTCTGTGTAGGTCGCACTACAGCAGTATCTCTTGTGCTTGGTTGCTAGGGGAATTTGGACCCTAGCAACCAGATTGGTGCTACAAAAAACAAAAAAACAACAAATAATAAAATGAAAACCAATTACAAATTGACCCAGAATATCACTCTCTACATCAAACTAACAGTTTGTTAAAAGGTGAACCACCCCTTTAATAAGGGAAAGAAGTTACTGTATATTTTCCATTTCAAGAACAAGCAGCATGGGGCTTATTCTCTCAGTTTCCCAGGGATCCCAAGTCAGGGACTTAGTCCACCAGCAGGGGGCAATGTTTATCGCATGGATTGATTATTATTAAAGCTCTGGCTGAGAAGTCGGAGCATTGGCAGCTCCATATTAGTAGGCACCAATTAAAACTCCGATATCGGTTTGCAGGTCCCTCGGGGAGAACGAATTGAAGGAGATAAATACGTCAATTAGTCCAAGGTTGATCCAACTTTATTAAAAACAGGGGGAGACAAGGCAACATGGGGTATCATGATATCAGACGGGCTCCTTTCATCATTATATTGTTGGAGCGTGGTCACTAATTATTGCAATAATATTCACAATTATTGCAATCGCTGTTATAGGCTTCAAACCCCCCCCTGTCCAATAAGCAAAGGAGAAGGAGCTTTAACCCTTTCTGTCCTTTCTATAACATACTAAAAATTAACTTAAAGGTGAACCACCCCTTTAAACTTTACTAAAAAAAACATATAAATATGAAATAAACCCAATAGGCTGGTTTTTATTCCAATAAGGATTAATTATATCTAAGTTGGGCTCAAGTACAGGTATGTGACCTGTTATCCAGAATGCTCAGGACCTGGGGTTTTCTGGATAAGGGATCTTTCCATAATTTGGATCTCCATACCTTAAGTCTTGAGGAAAGGCAGTTGTCGGCCTGAAACGTCGCTGTATTCCTGTCCAACAAAAGCCCTTTTGCAAATAAAGGCTTTTTAAGAAAAATTACGGAACGTGTGGTGCTGTCTATCCACGAAAATTTTTTTGCACCCCGGCTGCAAAAGGTTTCCATTACCCAGTGCTGACTCCTACTACACCACTAACATCTACTAGAAAATCATATAAACATCAAATAAAGCCAATAACTCCCATAACTCACCGCTTGATCATGTTGTGGGTGAACCAGATAGAGGGAAATGAATCTTTCAGCTTGGACTTGTAGTTGCGGTTCACTACCAGTCAGAGAGCAGCGGTAATTACCCACAATCACCCCATCCGGGTTCAGCATCGGTACCACTTTGGAATCGCGTTAAGACTTGGGCATCATTACTGGCACTTAGAATATAATCCAGGAAGATCTTGGTGGGCCCTGGCCGTTACTATCACTACTTTCTTCTTCGTTGGTCGGTAGGTAGCAGGAGACGGGTTGGTAATGGTCAGTACATACACCATGTTCCTAGTGTAGGGATGTGTAAAATAGCCACCCCTAGTATTTTGTGCAGGCAGTCCCTCAATGTTATGGACACCTAACTGGGTCCTAAAATACAGTTGGGAGGGGTACTGTTTGCTCTTTCTGCTCTAAGCTAGGCCCCTGCTACTTCTCACAGTGACCAGCAGATGGCACTGTGCTAGGATATAAAAGGCTCTGAAGCCATGCTTTCACTGTCCATTTTGTGTTAGCTGTGACCTGAACAGGTAGGCTGAGCTCTGTGGAATCTAGACAGGTCAGGTCTAGTAAGAATAGGCTACTCACCATTATAGGTCACTCTAGGAGTGACAGATAGGCAGGTTATTTAGCTGAGCAGCTCAAGGCTCCGACGAGGAGAGTCAGAGGGATTAAGATCCCGGGTACTAATAGCCCAGAAGTAGGGACTAAGTGTATAAGAACAGGGTAGATAGATTCCCCTCAGGTTCCACTTAGGGAAAAGGCTGGAAGCTGGGTGTACCTTTATTGCTGCTGAGCACGTCCTCTTGCCTGTGGGGATTAATACTGACCATATGGTGCTGTGAGTATTGCCTATTCAATGTGATACCAAATCCTGTCATGCTCTATTGTATACTCCACTGAGGATTGTGTATGTTCAATAAACCAGTTCATGTTTAAGTTATAAGAACCACTGGCGCCCAATTATTATACCCTGAATTCAGTTACAGGTGCACGACACCCTGCCTCCACACCGTTGCGAGGGCTCACTCCCTAAGATTACAGGTCTCATCCGGTGCACATTTATTGGGAGTGGAGCTCAATAGTGGTGTAAATAACACACAATTTACTATAGCGCTACACTAGCTAAGGAACGGCACAGGACTCTGATCTTACAGTACTTGGAACGTTCCGGGCCACGGGTGATACTGGCCAAGTAATCCTGCAGGTGGGAATAGGTATACGGGTAACAGTGTGCAAAATAGCACGTGTCCATCTTCAGTGTTGGACTGGGATATAAGGGGCCCACCAGAAAACCTTAGGTTGAGGGCCCACTTTCCAAACTATCCTTTACTCACTCAACCTCTTTATTCTCCTATTAGTCTTTTATATTATATTCTTCCATTATTAAGAAATAGGGAATGACCATGAAATAGGCCAAATAGTTAAAAGCAAGAGATCACTGACACCTGAGCCCACCGGGAGTTTTCCTGGTATCCCAGTCCGACACTGTCCATCTTGTGCGGGAAGTGGAAGGTCAAAGACAGAGAGAAGTATGGCTGCCCATTCTGCTCCAGGTTGTTCCTGTAGTACTTTATATTCTCTCCTGTTCTGCGCCAGCCAACACCGCCAGCTTTTTGCCTCCGCCACGGAATATACGAGCGGCCGCATGCCACGGCTGTAAAGGCTGGACGGTTTCCTGAGTTTGACGATGGTGAAGCGGTAAGGGACGGCGGCTCGGGTGTTGCGGACTCGGAAGTAAAACCACTGCGTCTGGCGGTCAGTGTACAGGTCAGTGCGAAGGGTTAACTGGTAGTCGTATTCACCTCTAGGAGACAGATCAGAAGGTAAGAGATTTTAAGACCTTTGAGTTAACTTTTAGAGTGGTTAATTCTAAGCAACTTTTCAATTGATCTTCATTGTTTATTTTTTATATATATATTTTTATTAATTGCCTTCCTCTTATGCTTTCCAGCTTTCAAATGGGGGGGGGGTCAGTGACCCCTTCTAAAAAACATATGCTCTGTAAGGCTACACATTTATTGTTATTGCTCAGCTTTCTATTCAGGCCTCTCCTATTCATATTCCAGTCTCTTGTTCAATGCATGGTTGCTAGGGTAATTTTGACCCTAGCAACCGGATGAATGAAATTGCAAACTGGAGAGCTGTTGAATAAAAAGCTAAACAACTCAAAAACCACAAATAATAAAAACCAATTGCAAATTGTCGCAGAATATGACGCTCTATGTCATACTAACAGTTAATTTAAAGGTGAACAACCCCTTTAAGTTGGATCTAATAGAGGAACCAACACTACTGCCTATTAAAGGAGAAGGAAAGCTACCGCAGCAGTTTATTGCCACTAGATTAGCCACAATAGTGCAAGCTATAACACTATATTTATTCCGCAGAATGTTTTATCATACCTGAGTAAACAGCTCTAGAAGCTCTCTGGTTAGGATAGCAGCTGCCATATTAGCTTGCTGTGACATTACTTCCTGCCTGAGTCTCTCCATGCTCACTCATAGCTCCATATTACAGCAGAGAGGGAGAGAGGAGCAAACTGAGCATGCTCAAGCCCTAGCCCTGGAGGTTTAAGCTGAAAACAGGAAGTCTGATACAGAAGCCCATGAGTACACAATAGAAGGAAAGAAATGTGGTGTTTCTTTTGACAGAGGACTCTCTCTTACTTTGAGGGTTTACTGGTGTATTTATATAGACCTTTCTGATAAAGCTTACTTAGTTTTAGCATTTCCTTCTCCTTTAAGCACGCCCCATCTCTAGGTAGCGCTGCTTCCTTTAAAGGGGTTGTTCACCTTTGAGTTAACTGTTACTATGATGTAGAGGGCGATATTCTGAGACAATTTGGAATTGGTTTCATTTTTTATTATTTCTGTTTTTTTGAGTTATTAAGCTTCTTATTCAGCAGCTCTCCAGTTTGCAATTTCCACAATCATGTTGCTAGGGTCCCAATTACCCTAGCAACCATGCATTGCTTGACTAAGAGACTGGAATATGAATAGTAGGTGGGATAAATAAAAAGACGAGAAATAAAAAGTAAAAATAACAATACATTTGTAGCCTTAAAGAGCATTTGTTTTATAGATGGGGTCAGTGACCCCTGTTTGAAAGCTGCAAAGAGTCAGCAGAAGAAGGCAAATAATTCAAAAATGATAAAAAATAAATAATGGAGGCCAATTGAAAAGTTGCTCAGAACTAGTCATTCTATAACATACTAAAAGTTAACTTAAAGGTGAGCCACTCCTTTAATCCACAAAAAAATTGAAAAGTAACGACAGCGGACGCAGCTCAAGCAGCCGGTATAATAACCCTGTCAGGCGCCAGACGAGAGACGGTGATTTATCCCATTATTATGCACTGCTACTAAGTGAATTTGTGGCAATTTATTTGATGAGAAAGGCAGACAACGGCCGGAGCGACTGTGGGGGAAAAAGCTTTCCCGCTGAGAAAATGAAAATGCAAATGCAGGTAATAGATTTCTGAAATGGACCTGACTGGTTTGGCTACATCTGCGCCGGATTAACGGCCGCCTGCCATTGGCTGGACTCAGCGCTGCACCCCGGGAAGCCCGTTCCAGTCTGGAAAGGTAGAAATTTTGCAGAAGTGTCGGCATTTGGCCTCCGGGAGGCGCCGGTACATACGCAATTTATCCTTTTTCTTTTATAAAAGAGCTCCTGTTAAAGGGACAGTTCAGTGTAAAAATAAAACTGGGTAAATAGACACTGTGCACAATAAAAAGTGTTTCTAATATAGTGAGTTAGCCAAAAATGTAATGTATAAAGGCTGGAGTGAGTGGATGTCTAATATAAAAGTCAGAACACTACTTCCTGCTTTGCAGCTCTCTAGGTTTCCACTGATTGGTTACCAGCCACTAACCAATCAGTGACTTGAGGGGGGCACATGGGTCATAACTAGGGATGCATCGAATTCAGGATTCGACTCGGGATTTGGCCAGGATTCTGCCTTTTTCAGCAGGATTCGGATTCGACCGAATCCTTCTGTCCGTCCGAACTGAATCCTAATTTGCATATGTAAATTAGGGGAGGGAAATCTCAGGACTTTATGTCACAAAACAATATTTTTTAACATGACAGTATCCCTTTAAGAGGTTCATTCGTGGGATTAGGCTGTATGAGAGTAGCCTTGCGGGTACATGACGCCCCATTATTTCTGAAGGTAACCCTACTTGAACTCACCCAGCCCATATCCCACGCACCATTCATAGGGTTGCCACCTTTTCCCCAAAAAAATTCCGGCTGGTGGGGGCGGGTACAAAAAGGGGGCGTGACGCGACGTCAAAGGGGCGGTGTTATGCTGCAAAGGGGCGGGGCCACGGCGCGGCCAGGACAAGAACCGAAGGACAAGGTAAGTTTTACAAGGGATTGGGGGCTGGCCGAGGGTTTTTTTTAAGGGTATTACAAATTTACCGGCAGCTACATTGCCCCGGCCTTGGCAGGTGTTTTACCGGCTAGGCCGGTAAAATACCGGCAGGGTGACGTCACACCCGCCCCTTTTTGTTCCCGCCCCCCACCAGGCCGGTAAAACAATTCGGAAAAGGTGGCAACCCTACTCATTCCCAAAAGCAGTATTGCAGTTCTGGCAGACATGCCAGGCCAGTGCAAGTTAACCTAAAGTGCCTGGCCCATCCAAGGCTATTAACTTGGCCATCAAATTGCTAGGGCTCATTAGCAATTGAATGACACAGTCCTGCTCAGATTCCCCTTACTGGGCTTCAGTGAGCTCTAGCAATTCCAGGGCCCAGAGGACAGCCTTGGATGGGCCAGGCACTTTAGGTTAACTTGCACTGGTCTGGCATGTCTGCCGGGCAGTAGGGGACCTTAGGCCGAATGCTTTTGGGAATGTGAGAGATGGCAAGGTTAGCATATAGGCAGGCCACCTGGAAGGTAACCGTTTGAAAGGACCCATTTTTAACAAGTCATCCGGTCGCCATATTTGCCAGCCTGTTCATGGCTGTAAGTGGGGACGCCAGTTGGTGCACACCCATCCCTCTATTTGCCATTTCCCTAACTGCATAACCCTGTGACTTTAAATCTGGATCCACCAAAAGCATGGCTGCTGCTTGCACTGCAGTGAGACCGTTTTCAGCCACAGCCTGGCCAATCAGCAAGAAGGATTTGCTTCTGACCTTGTGACCTCTCTGAATGAAGTTTGGAGCCAAAATGAAAGTGAGGCTTAGGTTAACCAGGAAGGAGAGAAGAAGAAAGCATGGTCTCTGCACAGAACTACTGCTGTGAGTGTTCCTGCTGATTTATCTGAGTAGGAAGCCAGGGATTTCACCTATAGAATATTTACCCATATAGGGAATCCCATAGTCAGAGCACAGGGAGTTAGTTAACCCTTTCCAGTCAGCCATCATAGTGAGTGGAACTAGTGCAGCTGCCTGAGCTATTGCTGGGGAAGTAATCCCTGTAGGATAGATAGGACTTCAGCCCTGTAGTGAGTTGCCAGCGTGTACACCCGATCTGGACTGTGGATTTCCCAGCAGCCTCCGTGACAGTGGATCTCCTCAGGAATTCAGGAAGCCTTTCCCTACACCAGCATCCCAAGCTCAGTGTGGATTAAAGCTGCCAGACTGCTTCCCTGTATCTGCTCTGCCTCACAGGATCTCTTTCTTCTTTCATTATCACTGGGAGTTGGTGAGACCTTCACTTTACACCAGGTCCGGACTGAGAATTAAAATAGGCCCGGGCATTTCAGGTACACAGAGGCCCAAACAGCCCCCACCAGCCCACTAAATAGTGACTTTCTATGGCACCTTATAGCAGCCCCTCTGGCATTTGCCAGAACCCACAGCACCCCGGGGTGCATCAATCTATCTGTGCCAGCAGTTTCTCCATCACCAGTGCACAACAGGTTCTCTAATAGAAATGTGTGCCCCAGTTAGAAGGGCAAGAGAGCATGGATGTGAGTATGTTCATACCTGCATCTTGCCTTTCTGACAAGTGCATGCCCATCGCCAGTCTCCAAAATCACTTGATTTAACGTGAGTGTTTATTCTAACTGTATGTACCATATTCTGTGTTGCTAAATCACCATCACCACTGCACAGCATGTTCTCTAATAGAAATGTGTGCCCCAGTTTGGATGGCAAGTTTCATGGATGTGAGTATGTTCATTCATGAATCTCGCCACTCTGACAAGTGCACGCTCATCGCCCGTCTCCACCTCCGAATAACAACAGACACAAGACAAGCTGTTTATCAGACATGTGGCCCCTTTAGTGTCTCCACCTTACAGTCATGAAAATTCACACGGTTCATGGCTGTAAGTGGGGACGCCAGTTGGTGCACACCCATCCCTCTTTGTCAGTTTTTTTGTATTACTGTGTTTTTACTATGATTTATCACATTCATACCAATTTGCCGTTTAATAGAACTGGGCACCTATATTGTAATATGACAAAGATGTGCACCTGAGTTGCTTGTTTTACATTTTGCAGGTGGAGCCACAGCAGATGAGAAGGGGACAGCGAGTGGGAGAGAGGAGGGCAGTGGAGATCGCACACCTACACAACTTGCTTCCTGACACTACTATTGAAGTGGTTTGTGTGTATTTTTATTCTCACACATATACCAACAGGTTGACTAGTATTTACAGTATTTCAGAGCCATAGGAGTAGAAGTAGGCTGTCTCTAGCTCTGAATCACTCGATTACCTAGGGGCCAATTCACCAAGCTCGAGTGAAGGATTCGAAGTAAAAAAACTTCGAATTTGGAAGTGTTTTTGGGCTAATTCGACCATCGAATGGGCTACTTCGAACTTCGACTACGACTTCGAATCTAAGGATTTGAACTAAAAATCGTTCGACTATTCGATAGTGGAAGTACTGTCTCTTTAAGAAAAAACTTCGACCCCCTAGTTTGCCATCTAAAACCTACGGAACTCAATGTTAGCCTCTGGGGAAGGTCCCCATAGGCTTTCCTAAATTTTTTTGGTCGAACGATAATCCTTCGATCCTTGGATTAAAATCCTTCGAATCGTTCGATTTGACGGATTTAATCGTTCGATCGATGGATTATTCATTCGATTGTTTGATGGAACTATTTGCGCTAAAATCCTTCGACTTCGATATTCGAAGGATTTTAATTCCCAGTCGAACATCGAGGGTTAAT
Source organism: Xenopus laevis (assembly GCF_017654675.1). Classification (NCBI taxonomy): domain Eukaryota; kingdom Metazoa; phylum Chordata; class Amphibia; order Anura; family Pipidae; genus Xenopus; species Xenopus laevis. The sequence continues at coordinate 11,296,864 of NC_054375.1, forward strand.
TAACCCTCGACATTCGACCCTTGGTGAATCGGCCCCCTAATGTTACATTGTGTGGCCCAGTTTCAAGTAACATCTAACAGTCATGTGAATTTTCATTCATGGCTGTTAGTGGGACTTGCAGCTGGTGCACACTCATCCATCTGTGCCAGTACAACTCTGAGAGAAATACATTGGAAGTAGCTCTGAATCACGTGTTTACATGATGTTGCAAAATAAAGCACATTTTATCAGCAGGTTTTCTAATAGAAATGTGTGCCCCAGTTTGAATGCCGAGGTTTATGAATTAGAGTAGGTTCATTCATAGATCTTGGTATTCTGACAGGTGCACGCTCATCGCCAATCTCCAGCTCTAAATCACTTGCTGTAACTATACTAGATATACCATGACCTGGATGAATGAAAAGCACGGGGGGGGGAACGGACATTTCCAACCATAGTTTTATGGGATCTCTCTGTACAGACTATGAGCAAACTTAGGGACTGTTCCTGCTGAATTGTGCTTAGTACAGGGGAATACCTATGCTGCCATAGTTTTATGGGATCTCTCTGTACAGACTATGAGAAACTTAGGGGACTGTTCCTGCTGAATTGTGCTTAGTACAGGGAATACCTATGCTGCCATAGTTTTATGGGATCTCTCTGTACAGACTATGAGCAAACTTAGGGGACTGTTCCTGCTGAATTGTGCTTAGTACAGGAATACCTATGCTGCCATAGTTTTATGGGATCTCTCTGTACAGACTATGAGCAAACTTAGGGACTGTTCCTGCTGAATTGTGCTTAGTACAGGGAATACCTATGCTGCCATAGTTTTATGGGATCTCTCTGTACAGACTATGAGCAAACTTAGGGGACTGTTCCTGCTGAATTGTGCTTAGTACAGGGAATACCTATGCTGCCATAGTTTTATGGGATCTCTCTGTACAGACTATGAGCAAACTTAGGGGACTGTTCCTGCTGAATTGTGCTTAGTACAGGGAATACCTATGCTGCCATAGTTTATGGGATCTCTCTGTACAGACTATGATTTTTATTAAAAATTCACTTACATTAATTCAAAACATTAACATATCAGAAAATCAAAAAAGGAACAAAGCCCACCCATACACCCTCTGCCCGCAGAGTCCATCCCTCTGTCCATAGGCAATAGTCCAAATCACCAACTCATAAGGCCAGACTTGGCAAAGTCCTGTTTTTGTCCATGTGGCCTTTTTACCACCCCAACACAAAAACAATTATTCCAGACCCCCCCAACCTCTTCCAGAAATGCAGGAAGCACAAAAACAAATTTGTTTCCAGGACATGTTGCCATCACCCTGAGGATAAAAGGAGAGCAGTATCAGAGTGTGGGAGACGATACTAATACCAATATAACAGTTTATACACAACATACAAGATGGCAAACTTATGAAGGAGGAAAGTACACCCATTGCCATCGCTTTCTATTAGCCGCAGACCTTCTTATCTCATTTTCCTTCAGGAAACTCAACTGAACCAGAGTTGCTCTAACAATATTATCAGGAGTAGCACCAGAAAAGCCAAAGGTTCTCCTGCACCTATGCTGCCAGATCTGATACCGTGTGGCAGGCAATGATTAATGTAGAGGGTCTCACGGTCCAGCAGATGTTGCCTGGCAGAAACCCCATAGGCTGACTCTCTATTAGGTCAAGTTGTTCAGGACGGGAACTTTAAGAGCTGCAGCTAACTGACCATACACATCTCTAGTCACAGGGCAACTGACCAGAAAGTGATCCTGGGTTCCTCCACTTCACACTCCCAGGGGCAATTTTTGCTGCCAATACTAAGATAATTCAAGTTGCCCCGGACATAGAGTTTCCCTTGGAGTGACAGCCAACTGTTGTCAAAGAACTTAGGGGGGAGTCTCTTGCCATTAAGATGGCGAAGGCTTTCCTGAAGGATGTCACCCACACAGTCTCTCAGAGCAAGAGGAACAGCAAAATAGTCCCTGATCACCCTGTGGTACAACTGCCTTCGGGAAGATGTTACCAGCTCACCCACCCTGACATCCCACCTCTTCAGAATCTTCAGAGCGAGAACTAGGTGTGATGGGAGGGATCCCTGTATTATCCGAAATCTCTTCATTCTATCGCCTTGAAACCATGTCCCTACAAAAGGCGATACCCAGTTCCTGATACAGATTTCCCACAGGGAATCATTTCCTTGGGCCAAACCCCCAAAGTTAAACTTCAGGGAAAGTGACCCAAAGAAAGCCACTGGGCACAACATGCCCAAACCACCCCTCCTTCCGCTGCAGGTACGTTATCCCCCTTTTGACTGGATTCAGCCTGTGTCCCAGAGCAACTGCGAAAAAACAGGCTGTGGACCCTGGCGTAGAGAGATTCTGGCAATGGATACACGTACGCTACAAACAAAAACAGAGGGATCAGGTAGGCCTTGATAAGCTTCACCTTTTCCCTGTAGGCCAGCCTCCATCCCTTTCCATCGCTGGACCTTTGCTGTTCCGGCATCCAATTTCTCATCCCAATTTAGCCTGCAATTGTCTTCCCTCCCAAACTTTATCCCCAGGATCTTTATGTGGGATGGGGCAGTTGAAAATTCGGAGAGCTGGAAGTCAGGCTCACCGTTCAACGTCCAAAAAGCCTCCGACTTGTCACGGTTAATCATTGACCCAGAGGCCTCAGAGTAACTTTCGATGGTCTCGTTAAGCAGCCTCCTGTCCTTCAGACTGGATACCACAACTGTCACATCGTCCGCGTAGGCGAGGGATGTCAATGTCTGACATCTGGGGACCGATATACCCCTCAAGCCCACAACTCTCTAGACTGCGCAGCAATGGGTCTATGGCAAAAAACGTACAAGAGTGGGCTTAAGGGGCAACCCTGTCGCACTCCAGACTCCACATTGAAATCATCTCCTCTCCAACCATTGACAAGTGGGAAGCTTACGGCCCCTTCATACAAAGCTGCAGCCATTGGATAAATTTGCCCGGGATGCCGTACTTTGACAAAGTAGACCACAGGTACTGATGATTCACCCGGTCAAAAGCCTTGGCCTGATCCAAAGAGACAATGTAGCAGCCCTTGCTCTGAGCTTTGCATACTTCTAAGGTCTCCCTGATAGTAAGAAGAGCCCCAAAGATGCTCCGCCCTTTCACCGTGCCGAATTGAAAGCCTGACAATAACGTGCCTGAGAACTGAATAAGTCTGTCAAAAAGTACCCTTGCGAGAATCTTTCTATCATTATTGAGAAGGGCAATAGGCCTCCAGTTCTCAATATGCTCTGGGTTCTTACCCTTTGAAAGCAGAATCAAAAGAAGATGCCCTCATGGAGGGGGGCAAGATGCCCTCCGCCAGACTGTCTCTAAAGACCTCCACGAGGACCGGGGCCAACTCATCTTTGAAGGGTCTTATAAAACTCGGCTGTTAAGCCGTCTGGGCCTGGCGCTTTCTTCTTATGAAGGCTGTCAATAGCTGTTCTTACCTCGGCCTCTGTGATTTCTGCTTCCAAAGGGGAAAAGTCCAAATTAGATGTATCAGGCCTTGGGGTCGCCTCCAAGAAGTCAGTCAGCCTCTCCCCATCCAAAGCCTTGTTCCGGAAAAGGTCGGCATAGTAAGACCTCACAACACCCAGGATGCCCTCCCTGGTAGTCTGCAAATCACCCTGGGTGTCCATGAGGCCTGTTATTAACTTCCTGGCCACAGATTCCTTGTAATTCTGAAAAGGGTCCGGCGAGTGAAAACTCCCGTAATCCCTCTCCAGAACCAAAGATCTGTACCGGCTGTACTGATGCCGCCTGATCTCGGCCTTCAGCTGGTTCAGCTTTGACCCATCCACCCCGTCCGAAATACAGGCCTCCAACTTCTTTCGTAGGGACAGGTATCTTTTGTATTTCTCTCCCTCCCTACGTACAGATAGCTTTCTGAAGAGAGTTCGGAATGACTCCTTGGCATCCTCCCACCACGATGACACAGAGTCATAAAAGTCAACCCTATCAAACTCGCTCTGAAGACGCATCCTAAAGATACGCTTTGATGACTCCTCTGCCAGGATACTGGTGCTAAGCCTCCACAGCCCTCTCCCCCTACTCGGGATGGAAGAAACCCCCCACAGGAAAGAAACTGCAAAGTGGTCAGAATATTCAACAGGCTGCTCACGTACATCAGTGAATGACTCCCCCTTCTTAACAAAGGCCATATCAAGGCGACTAGATCTTCCTGCACAATGGTAAGTATGCCTGCCAACACGACCATTGCAGATAAGCAACATCCACTAGGTCTGCCTGCTGGATGATACGGTTAAGGAAGCCTTCTGAGTTTATTTACTCTAGTTCCCGTCCTATCTTGTGGCCTTAATACCTGGTTGAAATCTCCAGCCAGAAACACTGGAAGGGAAGTGTGGAGGTACTGTCTCATATCAGACAGCAGTGCACTTCTTTCTTGGCAAGATTGTGGCCCATAGATATTAATAAGGCGCATCTTCCTGCCTCTGGCTGTGATGTCAAGAAGGAGACACCTGCCTACCTGGATTTCCACAAGTCGATGTACAACTACATTTAATTCAGATCTGAACAGCACCCCCACACCACCACATGGCTCAGCTGCTATTGACCAGAATGAGGGCCCATGGTGCCACTCTGAAGCTGCCCTCTGAAGGTCAGCCCTTGCAGTCAGTCGAGTCTCCTGAAGGAAAAATATGTCTCCATCAGAGGATGAGAGACTAGAATAAGCCAAAACCTTGCCTTTGGCGAACGGATGCTGCACACATTAGATGTGTAAATTCTAAGAGGTTGTGTAGCCATTATGTTGTTTTATTTTTGGCCTTCTTCCCTTCACTTTCACCATCACATACACCTTCTCCAAATCTTTTAACCTGGACCCCTGCAGGTATAGGATCCTCATCTCCAAGATGGACTGTCTCATCATCTATGGCCAGATCTACACTAGGAATAAGCCCAGTCCTATCTGGTTTGTCAGCCAAAGAGGCTGAAATGGGCTCAACCACAGAGATGCCTCCACTATCTTTTGGGGTTATCTCCTGGTCCCTAGCGTCTGGACTGCTGTACCTCCATCTGCTCCAGATAGATCTCCTGATTTATCCTCTGAAACTCTTCCCTCTCCATCTTTGACCCCCAAGAGTCTTCCTCATCCGAATCATCGCTTTGTAGTTGGGCATAGCGATTGGATGTCTCTGGACTAAAGCACATGACTCCAGGGGTCTTTTTTGCTTTGCTAGAGCCTGTAACTACCTGCCAGTTCTCTTCGCTTGGGGATTGGGATTCTTGCAGAGTACGTTTAAGTTTTCCTTTCTTTTTCTTTTTCTTCTTTGTGTAGGGGGATTCCTCTGACATGGATACAGGAGTCTCACTGATGCATTGGGTTAGGTGTGGGACTTATTGTACCTGGAGGATCTGTCTGTGGCTTGGGATCTGGGGAGATTGGGGCCTATCACTGTTTGTGAGGGACCTTTTTGTGGCACTTGATGGGCATGGCCTGTGGTGCTGATCTCTGATCTACCTCCCTGTGAGTAGGAGTCTGCCCTCTCTGATGTTGGACCTTCCTTCCTGTATCATCCTGATCCTCTCTTCTCTTTCTCTTGTTGGGGTTGGTTAGGATTTGTGCCCTCGTGCTTTGCGGTTGTTCCTCTCTCTGCTGGTTTTCTATCTCGACTGAACAGCCTCTATCAACAGTTGATTCTTCTTCCTGTTCTACCTGATTTTCCACTACAGGATTATACTTGTTTTTATTATGAGAGGCCATAGGGCACAAGCGGTGAGGATGCCCCATATTACCACACAGGTTACACTTTATGTCCTTACAGAAACGCTTTGTATGGCCAATTTTCCCACAGAGGATACACTTTCTCTACAGCACAGGCACTGGCCAGGTGATTAAGTGACCCACATTTATAGCACCTTTTGGCCTGGCCAGCATAGAAGCAGATGCACCTTTCTTTGCCTATGAAAAATGTGTTGGGCAAATGTTGAGGGACATTATAACCACATTTAACTTGACTCAGTTTTCCAGCCCCCCGTCCACACATCATCTTCAAGTACACGGTTTAATGGGGAGAGGACTGTGCACTGAAGCTTCAGCCATGTGAGCACATCATCCACAGGGACACTTCGTTTTTAACCATGATGGTGATCTTTTTTTACCTCTGGCTTAGATATTGGCATAGCATCAAAAATTCTGCCATTCTGGCTGTGATTTTAGGGTCTCAAAAAGCCTCCAAAAAACATCTAACCCCTGTGGGATTTTGAAACTCACATCCCATTCTGTAGCGGATTGTACAATACAGGCGTCTAGGTCATTGCTAGCTTTAAATTTAGCTGAGCCTTCTAGCAGTTTCCTAATAATGTAGGTTCTCTTTGGGGCATCCTCTATATTCCCTTCCCACATCAGCTTAACACAGTTTTTCCTACGGAATGCCTGACCACCAAAGGAAGGCCCTTCACCTGCAGGGAATAATCTCCTTCTCTCCCAAAATCTTCCTGATGCTTTAGGGTCCACCCCAGAAGATGAAGCCCTAGGGTCCACCCCGGAAGACGAAGCCCCAGGGTCTACCCCAGAAGATGGAGCTCTAGGGTCCCCAGAAGATGTAGCCCTAGGGTCCACCCAGAAGATGAAGCTTGCTCAGCATATTTTTGGCCTTCAGTACCATGTACCTGTTGTGCTTTTTTTTGCCCAGTATTCCCAGACTCTTTATTACCCACCACCAACACCTCTTGTGCGCCCATCACCACTGGGTCACTGTGAACACTCGCTTCTCCAAGCGTCGCTACAGACACGCCAGCATTCACAGCAGACTCATCTCCATGCACCACCCCAGACACGCCACTCGCAGCTGAATGATTGGATGATACTTCCATTGCTGGAGAAACATCCTCTTGTGGCCTCTGGCTCTGTGATGGCTCATGCTGTTTGGCTACAGGTAACAATGGCGGAAATTCTTCTTGGGTTAGGCTGAAACTCTCTGGGGCCACCTGATGTAACATGGGGCCGCTGTTTCATTTCCGCTTTCTTCTTTCCCTGTTCCCTTGACATCCTTTACATCAAACGCCATATGCTGCCCAGTTGATGGTCTCACTTCCTCGGCCTTTGGGTGGCGCTCTCTTTAAACTCCTGCTTGGGGCTTCAGGCTTTTTAAATTCCCCTTCTGTGTCAGATGAGGCCAGAATGGCTGGTACTGCTGGGCTTGGCGAGTGCGATAGGGAACTTGCTCCTTGAGAGACTTTTGCATTTTTTCAAATCTCTCCATGTTTTCAAAACGCTCCCTCCAGGGCCCCGCTTTAGTCAGTAACCTCTCAATGGTCACTTCCACCTCCAAAGAGTTCCCCTTTAAGAGTGATCATGCTCCAACTCCAGTCTTCCTCTTTTGTTCTTATTAGCAGCTCTGATCAGCTTTAGTTGCTGCCACAATTTCTGCCTCTTTCTTCTTTTTATCACTGTATGGCTTGTGTCAGCTGCTTAATGATCGCTGGAATATCCTCAGGACAGGGCACCGGGGGGCTCTCTGCCAGTAGGGGACTTGGGGCCTGTTTTGGACGTACCACAAGCGCTGCAGGATGGCAACCTGAGGCAGAAGCTGATTCACAAGAAAACTGAGATTCATCATCAGATATATCAGAGTTACAGGCAGTTATCAGGTGCAGATTTGGCCAGCTACAGGGGTTAATTGCTGGACTGGGTGCAGATGTCTCATTACCTGCTGGAAACCTGAGGTTTGGCCTCCCCAGTAAGAGAAAGCTCAGCAGTAACAGCAATGATCTTTCCACTCACATCTGTAGCTTTTCCCTTCCCAAATGCACTTTCCCTTGCTGCACACACATCATGGGGAGTTTCTGGCACAATATCACAATCAGAGACAATTATCTGGCTACCTGAGTCACGGCTTACAGGGGATGCTGGGAAACCTGGATGATCCAGCTCTTTATTCACAGGTGAGTATGACACAGCATTAACCCCTGCATTTCCATCACAGTCATTCAGTCTGATTTGGCTGCCAGATGCAAGGCTTACAGGGGATGCTGGGAGATGTAGTTTTCTCACAGGTGACTGTGACACAGCTTTGCCCCCACCTTGCTTTTTCCCACACAATACACCTTTTGCATTTACAGTCCCTTCTCCCCTCACTGCAGTGACATCAGGTAAAACACCCACAGAGGCAGAACGCTGGAGTTTCTTAGCATTAGACGGAGATTTACTACTCACAGTTTTTGCTCCAGATCTTAAAGTGTGAGCTTTCTCCTTCTCCTCAGCTGCACCTCTTTGTCTCTGCCTTGTCCTCTCACTCCTCCTCACTTCTGCACCGTCACCTCCAGCTTCAGGCTTTGTGCTCCCCTTGCTTCTCCCCTCTGAGGCAGGTTGCAGGGCCTGGGGCTCCATGTTGTTCTCACCTGCCTGGGCTTCCACTGCACCACAATATCTGTGGGATCCAGCTGGGGACTCCTCCATACTCACTGCCTGGGAAGCTCCCCCAGCAGCTGACAGTTGTTCCACAGATTCAAACTCTGAGATTTTAGAGCTTGAATCAGGCTGCAAACTTTCCTCCAGGCTAGGCCCGAAAGCCTGGGCCTGGAGTACTGAAGCAGGCTCCAAAGAGCCACACGATCCTGGGCTTCTGCTGGTCATGCAGAGAGATCAGATTACACACCTGCTCTCTCTCATTTCCCTACAGACATAGGGATACCTATGCTGCCATAGTTTTATGGGATCTCTCTGTACAGACTATGAGCAAACTTAGGGACTGTTCCTGCTGAATTGTGCTTAGTACAGGGAATACCTATGCTGCCATAGTTTTATGGGATCTCTCTGTACAGACTATGAGCAAACTTAGGGACTGTTCCTGCTGAATTGTGCTTAGTACAGGGAATACCTATGCTGCCATATTTTATGGATCTCTCTGTACAGACTATGAGCAAACTTAGGACTGTTCCTGCTGAATTGTGCTTAGTACAGGGAATACCTATGCTGCCATAGTTTTATGGGATCTCTGTACAGACTATGAGCAAACTAGGGACTGTTCCTGGAATTGTGCTTAGTACAGGGAATACCTATGCTGCCATAGTTTTATGGGATCTCTCTGTACAGACTATGAGCAACTTAGGGGACTGTTCCTGCTGAATTGTGCTTAGTACAGGGAATACCTATGCTGCCATAGTTTTATGGGATCTCTCTGTACAGACTATGAGCAAACTTAGGGGACTGTTCCTGCTGAATTGTGCTTAGTACAGGGAATACCTATGCTGCCATAGTTTTATGGATCTCTCTTACAGACTATGAGCAAACTTAGGGACTGTTCCTGCTGAATTGTGCTTAGTACTGGAATATATGCTGCCATAGTTTTATGGATCTCTCTGTACAGACTATGAGCAAACGTAGGGACTGTTCCTGCTGAATTGTGCTTAGTACAGGAATACCTATGCTGCCATAGTTTATGGGATCTCTCTGTACAGACTATGAGCAAACTTAGGGACTGTTCCTGCTGAATTGTGCTTAGTACAGGGAATACCTATGCTGCCATAGTTTTATGGATCTCTTCTGTACAGAATATGAAGCAAACTTAGGGGACTTTCCTGCTGAATTGTGCTTAGTACAGGGATACCTACCTAATTCACAATCTCTTCTTTGTCTGACCTGC